>NW_025728079.1:300000-512687 GCF_021461385.2 Schistocerca piceifrons
GAGTCTAGATTTTCGTATCCGACGCATAACTGATGCTTAATTGTATTGTTAATGGCCTCCTAATGACGATGGAACACTCACATTGCATCTAGTTTCAATACATCGTCCTCCAGCCGACTTGTCTCCAAGGGTCTATTGCTGCCTCGGGCACCTTATGGTCGTTCTGCTGTGAGTCTAGGCTTTCGAATCCGACACATGACTGATAGTTAATTGTAACGTTCATGGCCTCCTAACGAAGATGGAACACTCACATTGCGTCGAGATTCAATACATCATCCTTCAGCCGACTTGTCTCCAATAGTCTATTGCTGCTTCGGGCACCTTATGGTCGTTCTCCTGTGAGACTAGATTTTAGAATCCGACGCAAAACTGATAGTTAATTGTAACGTTCAGGGCCTCCTAATGACGATGGAACACTCTAATTACGTCGAGATTCAATACATCGTCCTCCAGCCGACTTGTCTCCAAGGGTCTATTGTTGCCTCGGGCACCTTATACTCGTTCTCCTGTAGGTCTACATTTACGGATCGGATGCATAACTGATAGTTAATTGTAGCGTTCAGCGCCTCCTAATGACGATGGTAACTCAAATTGCGTCGAGATTCAATACATCGACATTCTGCCGACTTGTCTCCAAGGGTCTATTGCTGCCTCGGGCAACTTATGTTCGTTTTCCAGTGAGTCTAGATTTTAGAATCCGACGCAAAACTGATAGTTAATTGTAACGTTCAGCGCCACTTAATGACGATGGAATACTCAAATTGCTTCGAGATTCAATACATCGTCATCCAGCCGACTTGTCTACAAGGGGATATTCCTGCCTCGGGCAACTTATGATCCGTCTCCTGTGGGTCTAGATTTTCGAATCCGACGCATAGCTGATAGTTAATTGTAACGCTCAACGCCTCCTAATGACGATGGAACACTCTAATTGCGTCGTTATTCAATACATCGTCCTCCAGCCGATTTGTCTCCAAGGGTCTAATGCTGCCTCTGGCACCTTATGGTCGTGCTCCTGTGAGTCTAGATTTTCAAATCCGACGCAAAACTGATAGTTTATTGTAACGTTCAGGGCCTCCTAATGACGATGGAACACTCAAATTACGTCCAGAATCAATACATCGTCCTCCAGCCGACTTGTCTCCAAAGGTCTATGGCTGCCTCGGCACCTTATGGCCGTTCTTCTGTGAGTCTAGATTTTCGAATCCGACGCATAGCTGATAGTTAATTGTAACGCTCAACGCCTCCTAATGACGATGGAACACTCTAATTGCGTCGTTATTCAATACATCGTCCTCCAGCCGATTTGTCTCCAAGGGTCTAATGCTGCCTCTGGCACCTTATGGTCGTGCTCCTGTGAGTCTAGATTTTCAAATCCGACGCGAAACTGATAGTTAATTGTAACGTTAAGGGCCTCATAATGACGATGGAAAACTCAAATTGCGTTGAGATTCAATACATCGTCCTCCAGCCGACTTGTGTCCACGGGGTTATTGCTGCCTCGGGCACTATATGGTCCGCCTCCTGTGAGTCTAGATTTTCGTATCCGACGCAAAATTGATACTTAATTGTAACGTTCATGGCCCTATAATGCCGATCGTACACTCAAATTCGTCGAGATTCAATACATCGCCATTCAGCCGACTTGTCTTCAAGGGTCTATTGCTGCCTCGGGCACCTTATGGTCGTTCTCCTGTGAATCTACATTTTTGAATCCGACGCAAAACTGATAGTTAATTGTAACGTTCAGGGCCTCCTAAAGACGATGGAACACTCAAATTGCGTCGAGATGCAATATATCGACCTCCAGTCGACTTGTCTCCAAGGGTCTATTGCTGCCTCGGGCACCTTATGGTCGTTCTCCTCATAGTCTAGATTTTCGAATCCGACGCAAAACTGATAGTTAATTGTAACGTTCAGGGCCTCCTAATGACGATGGAACACTCAAATTACGTCGAGATTCAATACATCGTCCTCCAGCCGACTTGTCTCCAAGCGTATATTGCTGCATCGGGCACCATATGGTCCGTCTCTAGTCTAGATTTTCGTATCCGACCCAAAACTGATAGTTAATTGTAACGTTCATGGCCTCCTAACGAAGATGGAACACTCACATTTCGTCGAGATTCAATACATCATCCTTCAGCCGACTTGTCTCCAATAGTCTATTGCTGCTTCGGGCACCTTATGGTCGTTCTCCTGTGAGACTAGATTTTAGAATCCGACGCAAAACTGATAGTTAATTGTAACGTTCAGGGCCTCCTAATGACGATGGAACACTCTAATTACGTCGAGATTCAATACATCGTCCTCCAGCCGACTTGTCTCCAAGGGTCTATTGCTGCCTCGGGCACCATATGGTCCGTCTCCTGTGAGTCTAGATTTTCGTATCCGACGCAAAACTGAGAGTTAATTGTTACGTTCAGCGCCTCCTAGTGACGATGGAACACTCAAATTGCGTCGAGATTCAATACATCGTCCTCCAGCCGGGCACCTCATGGTCGGTCTCCTTTGAGTCTAGATTTTCGAATCCGATGCATTGCTGACAGTTAATTGTAACGTTAAGCGCCTCCTAATGACGATGGAACACTAAAATTTTGTCGAGATTCAATACATCGTCCTCCAGCCGACTTGTCTCCGTGGGGATATTGCTGCCTCGGGCACCTTATGGTCGTTCTCCTCAGTCTAGATTTTCGAATCCGTCGCAATCCTGATAGTTAATTGTAACGTTCAGGGACTTCTAATGACGATGGAACACTCAAATTGCGTCGAGCATCAATACATCGTCATCCAGCCGACTAGTCTCCAAGGGTCTATTGCTGCCTAGGGCTCCTTATGGTCGTACTCCTGTGAGTCTAGATTTTCGTATCCGACGCATAGCTGATAGTTAATTGTAACGTTCAGCAGCTATTAATGACGATGGAACACTCAAATTGCGTCGAGATTCAATACACGTCATTCAGCCGACTTATCTTCAAGGCTCTATTGCTGCCTCGGGCACCTTATGGTCGTTCTCCTGTGAGTCTAGATTTTAGAATCCGACGCAGAACTGATAGTTAATTGTAACGTTCAGGGCCTCCTAATGACGATGAAACACTCAAATTACGTCGAGATTCAATACATCGTCCTGCAGCCGACTTGTCTCCAATGGGATAATGCTGCCTCGGGCACCATATGGTCAGTCTCCAGTGAGTCTAGATTTTCGTATCTGACGCAAAACTGATAGTTAATTGTAAGGTTCAGCGCCTCCTAATGACGATGGAACACTAAAATTTTGTCGAGATTCAATACATCGTCATTCAGCCGACTTGTCTCCAAGGGTCTATTGCTGCCTCGGGCACCTTATGGTCGTTCTCCAGTGAGTCTAGATTTTAGAATCCGACGCAAAACTGATAGTTAATTGTAACGTTCTGGGCCTCCTAACGAAGATAGAACACTCAAATTGCGTCGAGATTCAATACATGTCCTCCAGCCGACTAGTCTCCAAGGGTCTATTGCTGAATCGGGCACCTTATGGTCGGTCTCCTGTGAGTCTAGATTTTCGAATCCGATGCGAAACTGATAGTTAATTGTCACGTTCTGTGTCTCCTAATGACGATGGAACACTCAAATTGCGTCGAGAATCAATACATCGTCCTCCAGCCGACTTGTCTCCAAGGGTCTATAGCTGCCTCGGGCACCTTATGGTCGTTCTCCTGTGAGTCTAGTCTTTCGAATCCGACGCTAAAGTGATTGTTAATTGTAACGTTCAGGGCTTCCTAAAGACGATGGAACACTCAAATTACGTCCAGAATCAATACATCGTCCTCCAGCCGACTAGTCTCCAAGGGTCTACTGCTGCGTCGGGCACCTTATTGTCGTTCTCCTGTGGGTCTAGGTATCCGGATCCGACGCATAGCTGATAGTTAATTGTAGCGCTCAGCGCCTCCTAATGACGATGGAACACTCAAATTTCGTCGAGAATCAATACATCGTCATTCAGCCGACTTGTCTTCAAGGGTCTATTGCTGCCTCTGGCACCTTATGGTCGTTCTCCTATGAGTCTAGATTTTAGAATCCGACGCAAAACTGATAGTTAATTTAACGTTCAGGGCCTCCTAATGACGATGGATCACTCAAATTACGTCGAGATTCAATACATCGTCCTCCAGCCGACTTGACTCCAAGGGATATTGCTGCCTCGGGCACCATATTATCCGTCTCGTGTGAGTCTAGATTTTCGTATCCGACGCAAAACTGATAGTTATTTGTAAAGTTCAACGCCTCCTAATGACGATGGACCACTCAAATTGCGTCGAGATTCAATACATCGTCCCCCAGCCGACTCGTCTCCAAGGGTCTATTGCTGCCTCGAGCACCTTATGGTCGTTCTCCTGTGAGTCTAAATTTTCGAATCAGACGCAAAACTTATAGTTAATTGTAACGGTAAGGGCCTCCTAATGACGATGGAACACTCAAATTTGAGATTCAATACATCGTCCTCCAGCCGACTTCCCTCCAAGGGGATATTGCTGCCTCCGGGACCTTATGGTCGTTATCCTCAGAGTCTAGATTTTCGAATCCGACCGCAAACTGATAGTTAATTGTCAAGTTCTGGGTCTCCGAATGACGATGGAACACTCAAATTGCGTCGCGATTCAATACATCGTCCTCCAGCCGACTTGTCTTAAAGGGTCTACTGCTGCCCCTCGCTGCACCTGTGCGTCTAGATTTTCGAATCAGACGCAAAACTGATAGTAAATTGTAACGTTCAGGGACTCCTAATGACGATGGAAGACTCAAATTGCGTCGAGATGCAATATATCGACCTCCAGTTGACTTCTCCAAGGGTCTATTGCTGCATCGGGCACCTTATGGTGTTCTCCTCAGAGCCTAGATTTTCGAATCCGACGCAAAACTGATAGTTAATTGTAACGTTCAGGGCCTCCTAATGACGATGGAACACTCAAATTACGTCGAGATTCAATACATCGTCCTCCAGCCGACTTGTCTCCAAGGGTCTATTGCTGCCTCGGGCACCTTATGCTGGTTCTCCTGTGGGTCTAGATTTACGGATCAGATGCATAACTGATAGTTAATTGACGATGGAACACTCAAATTGCGTCGAGATTCAATACATCGACATTCAGCCGACTTGTCTCCAAGGGTCTATTGCTGCCTCGGTCACAATATGGTCGTTCTCCTGTGGTTCTAGATTTTAGAATCCGACGCAAAACTGATAGTTAATTGTAACGTTCAGCGCCTCCTAATGACGATGGAACACTCAAATTGCTTCGAGATTCAATACATCGTCCTCCAGCCGACTAGTCTCCAAGGGTCTATTGCTGCCTCGGGCACCAGATGGTCCGTCTAGATTTTCGTATCCGACGCAAAACTAATAGCTAATTGTAACATTCAGAGCCACCTAATGACGATGGAACACTCAAATTGCTTCGAGATTAAATACATCGTCATTCAGCCGACTTGTCTCCAAGGGCCTATTGCTGCTTCGGGCACCATATGGTCAGTCTCCAGTGAGTCTAGATTTTCGTATCCGACGCAAAACTGATAGTTAATTGTAAGTTTCAGCGCCTCCTAATGACGATGGAACACTCAAATTGCGTCGGGAATCAATACATCGTCCTCCAGCCGACTTGTCTCCAAGGGTCTATTGCTGCCTCGGGCACCTTATGGTCTTTCCCATGTGAGTCTAAATTTTCGAATCAGACGCAAAACTTATAGTTAATTGTAACGTTCAGCGCCTCCTAATGACGATGGAACACTCAAATTGCTTCGAGATTCAATACATCGTCATTCAGCCGACTTCTCTCCAAGAGTCTATTGCTGCCTCGGGCACCTTATTGTGGTTCTCCTGTGAGTCTAGATTTTCGAATCCGACGCAAAACTGATAGTTAATTGTAACGTTCATGACCTCCTAATGACGATGGACACTCAAATTGCGTCGAGACACAATACATCGTCCTCCAGCCGGCTTGTCTCCAAGGGTCAATTGCTGCCTCGGGCACGTTATGGTGGTTCTCCTGTGAGACTAGATTGTCGAATCCGACGCAAAATGGATAGTTAATTGTAACGTAAATGATGGTGGATCACTCAAATTGCGTCTAGATGCAATATATCGACCTCTGGCCGACTTGTCTACAAGGGTCAATTGCTGCCTCGGGCACCTAATGGTCGTTCTCCTCAGAGTCTAGATCTTCGAATCCGACCAAAAACTGATAGTTAACTGTCACGTACTGGTTCTCCTAATGACGATGGAACACTCACATTGCGTCGTTATTCAATACATCGTCCTCCAGCAGACTTGTCTCAAAGTGTTTATTGCTGCCTCGGGCACCTTATGGTCGTTCTCCAGTGAGTCTAGATTTTAGAATCCGACGCAAAACTGATACTTAATTGTAAAGTTCAGGGCCTCCTAATGACGATGCAAAACTCAAATTACGTCCAGACTCAATACATCGTCCTCCAGCCGACTTGTCTCCAAGGGAATATTCCTGCCTCGGGCTCCATATGGTCCGTTTCCTGTGAGTCTAGATTCTCGTATCCGTCGCAAAACTGATAGGTAATTGTAACGATCAGCGCCTCCTAATGACGATGGAACACTCAAATTGCGTCGAGATTCAATACATCGTCCTCCAGTCGACTTGTCTCCAAGGGTCTATTGCTGCCTCGGGCACCTTATGCTCGTTCTCGTGTGAGTCTAAATTTTCGAATCAATCGCAAAATTTATAGTTAATTGTAACGTTAAGGGCCTCACAATGAATATGGAAGACTTAAATTGCGTCGAGCTTCAATACATCGTCCTCCAGCCGACTTGTCTTCAAGGAGATATTGCTTCCTCGGGCAACTTATGATCCGTCTCCTGTGAGTCTAGATTTTCGAATCCGACGCATAACTGATGCTTAATTGTAATGTTAATGGCCTCCTAATGACGATGGAACACTCAAATTGCGTCTAGTTTCAATACATTGTCATTCTGTCGACTTGTCTCCAAGGGTCTATTGCTGCCTCGGGCACCTTATGGTCTTTCTCCTGAGAGTCTACTTTTTCGAATCCGACGGTAAACTGATTATTAATTGTAACGTTCATTGCCTCCTAATCACGATGGAACACTCAATTACGTCCAGAATCAATACATCGTCCTCCAGCCGACTTGTCTCCAAGGGTCTATAGCTGCCTCGGGCACCATATGGTCCGTCTCCTGTGAGTCTAGATTTTCGTATCCGACGCAAAACTAATAGTTAATTGTAACATTCAGCGCCACCTAATGACGATGGAACACTCAAATTGCGTCTAGTTTCAATACATTGTCATTCTGTCGACTTGTCTTCAAGGGTCTATTGCTGCCTCTGGCACCTTATGGTCGTTCTCCTATGAGTCTAGATTTTAGAATCCGACGCAAAACTGATAGTTAATTTAACGTTCAGGGCCTCCTAATGACGATGGATCACTCAAATTACGTCGAGATTCAATACATCGTCCTCCAGCCGACTTGTCTCCAAGGGGTATTGCTGCCTCGGGCACCATATAATCCGTCTCCTGTGAGTCTAGATTTTCGTATCCGACGCAAAACTGATAGTTATTTGTAGAGTTCAACGCCTCCTAATGACGATGGACCACTCAAATTGCGTCGAGATTCAATACATCGTCCCACAGCCGACTCGTCTCCAAGGGTCTATTGCTGCCTCGAGCACCTTATGGTCGTTCTCCTGTGAGTCTAAATTTTCGAATCAGACGCAAAACTTATAGTTAATTGTAACGGTAAGGGCCTCATAATGACGATAGAACACTCAAATTTGAGATTCAATACATCGTCCTCCAGCCGACTTCCCTCCAAGGGGATATTGCTGCCTCCGGGACCTTATGGTCGTTATCCTCAGAGTCTAGATTTTCGAATCCGACCCCAAACTGATAGTTAATTGTCAAGTTCTGGGTCTCGGAATGACGATGGAACACTCAAATTACGTCGCGATTCAATACATCGTCCTCCAGCCGACTTGTCTTAAAGGGTCTACTGCTGCCCCTCCCTGCACCTGTGCGTCTAGATTTTCGAATCAGACGCAAAACTGATAGTAAATTGTAACGTTCAGGGACTCCTAATGACGATAGAAGACTCACATTGCGTCGAGATGCAATATATCGACCTCCAGTCGACTTCTCCAAGGGTCTATTGCTGCATCGGGCACCTTATGGTGTTCTCCTCAGAGCCTAGATTTTCGAATCCGACGCAAAACTGATAGTTAATTGTAACGTTCAGGGCCTCCTAATGACGATGGAACACTCAAATTACGTCGAGATTCAATACATCGTCCTCCAGCCGACTAGTCTCCAAGGGTCTATTGCAGCCTCGGGCACCTTATGCTGGTTCTCCTGTGGGTCTAGATTTACGGATCAGATGCATAACTGATAGTTAATTGACGATGGAACACTCAAATTGCGTCGAGATTCAATACATCGACATTCAGCCGACTTGTCTCCAAGGGTCTATTGCTGCCTCGGTCACAATATGGTCGTTCTCCTGTGGTTCTAGATTTTAGAATCCGACGCAAAACTGATAGTTAATTGTAACGTTCAGCGCCTCCTAATGACGATGGAACACTCAAATTGCTTCGAGATTCAATACATCGTCCTCCAGCCGACTAGTCTCCAAGGGTCTATTGCTGCCTCGGGCACCAGATGGTCCGTCTAGATTTTCGTATCCGACGCAAAACTAATAGCTAATTGTAACATTCAGCGCCACCTAATGACGATGGAACACTCAAATTGCTTCGAGATTAAATACATCGTCATTCAACCGACTTGTCTCCAAGGGTCTATTGCTGCTTCGGGCACCATATGGTCAGTCTCCAGTGAGTCTAGATTTTCGTATCCGACGCAAAACTGATAGTTAATTGTAAGTTTCAGCGCCTCCTAATGACGATGGAACACTCAAATTGCGTCGGGAATCAATACATCGTCCTCCAGCCGACTTGTCTCCAAGGGTCTATTGCTGCCTCGGGCACCTTATGGTCGTTCCCATGTGAGTCTAAATTTTCGAATCAGACGCAAAACTTATAGTTAATTGTAACGTTCAGCGCCTCCTAATGACGATGGAACACTCAAATTGCTTCGAGATTCAATACATCGTCATTCAGCCGACTTCTCTCCAAGAGTCTATTGCTGCCTCGGGCACCTTATTGTAGTTCTCCTGTGAGTCTAGATTTTCGAATCCGACGCAAAACTGATAGTTAATTGTAACGTTCATGACCTGCTAATGACGATGGACACTCAAATTGCGTCGAGACACAATACATCGTCCTCCAGCCGGCTTGTCTCCAAGGGTCAATTGCTGCCTCGGGCACGTTATGGTGGTTCTCCTGTGAGACTAGATTGTCGAATCCGACGCAAAATGGATAGTTAATTGTAACGTAAATGATGGTGGATCACTCAAATTGCGTCTAGATGCAATATATCGACCTCTGGCCGACTTGTCTACAAGGGTCAATTGCTGCCTCGGGCACCTAATGGTCGTTCTCCTCAGAGTCTAGATCTTCGAATCCGACCAAAAACTGATAGTTAACTGTCACGTACTGGTTCTCCTAATGACGATGGAACACTCACATTGCGTCGTTATTCAATACATCGTCCTCCAGCAGACTTGTCTCAAAGTGTTTATTGCTGCCTCGGGCACCTTATGGTCGTTCTCCAGTGAGTCTAGATTTTAGAAGCCGACGCAAAACTGATACTTAATTGTAAAGTTCAGGGCCTCCTAATGACGATGCAAAACTCAAATTACGTCCAGACTCAATACATCGTCCTCCAGCCGACTTGTCTCCAAGGGAATATTCCATATGGTCCGTTTCCTGTGAGTCTAGATTCTCGTATCCGTCGCAAAACTGATAGGTAATTGTAACGATCAGCGCCTCCTAATGACGATGGAACACTCAAATTGCGTCGAGATTCAATACATCGTCCTCCAGTCGACTTGTCTCCAAGGGTCTATTGCTGCCTCGGGCACCTTATGCTCGTTCTCGTGTGAGTCTAAATTTTCGAATCAATCCCAAAATTTATTGTTAATTGTAACGTTAAGGGCCTCACAATGAAAATGGAAGACTTAAATTGCGTCGAGCTTCAATACATCGTCCTCCAGCCGACTTGTCTTCAAGGAGATATTGCTTCCTCGGGCAACTTATGATCCGTCTCCTGTGAGTCTAGATTTTCGAATCCGACGCATAACTGATGCTTAATTGTAATGTTAATGGCCTCCTAATGACGATGGAACACTCAAATTGCGTCTAGTTTCAATACATTGTCATTCTGTCGACTTGTCTCCAAGGGTCTATTGCTGCCTCGGGCACCTTATGGTCGTTCTCCTGAGAGTCTACTTTTTCGAATCCGACGGTAAACTGATTATTAATTGTAACGTTCATTGCCTCCTAATGACGATGGAACACTCAATTACGTCCAGAATCAATACATCGTCCTCCAGCCGACTTGTCTCCAAGGGTCTATAGCTGCCTCGGGCACCATATGGTCCGTCTCCTGTGAGTCTAGATTTTCGTATCCGACGCAAAACTAATAGTTAATTGTAACATTCAGCGCCACCTAATGACGATGGAACACTCAAATTGCGTCTAGTTTCAATACATTGTCATTCTGTCGACTTGTCTTCAAGGGTCTATTGCTGCCTCTGGCACCTTATGGTCGTTCTCCTATGAGTCTACATTTTAGAATCCGACGCAAAACTGATAGTTAATTTAACGTTCAGGGCCTCCTAATGACTATGGATCACTCAAATTACGTCGAGATTCAATACATCGTCCTCCAGCCGAATTGTCTCCAAGGGGTATTGCTGCCTCGGGCACCATATAATCCGTCTCCTGTGAGTCTAGATTTTCGTATCCGACGCAAAACTGATAGTTATTTGTAAAGTTCAACGCCTCCTAATGACGATGGACCACTCAATTTGCGTCGAGATTCAATACATCGTCCCCCAGCCGACTCGTCTCCAAGGGTCTATTGCTGCCTCGAGCACCTTATGGTCGTTCTCCTGTGAGTCTAAATTTTCGAATCAGACGCAAAACTTATAGTTAATTGTAACGGTAAGGGCCTCCTAATGACGATGGAACACTCAAATTTGAGATTCAATACATCGTCCTCCAGCCGACTTCCCTCCAAGGGGACATTGCTGCCTCCGGGACCTTATGGTCGTTATCCTCAGAGTCTAGATTTTCGAATCCGACCCCAAACTGATAGTTAATTGTCAAGTTCTGGGTCTCCGAATGACGATGGAACACTCAAATTGCGTCGCGATTCAATACATCGTCCTCCAGCCGACTTGTCTTAAAGGGTCTACTGCTGCCCCTCGCTGCACCTGTGCGTCTAGATTTTCGAATCAGATGCAAAACTGATAGTAAATTGTAACGTTCAGGGACTCCTAATGACGATGGAAGACTCAAATTGCGTCGAGATGCAATATATCGACCTCCAGTCGACTTCTCCAAGGGTCTATTGCTGCATCGGGCACCTTATGGTGTTCTCCTCAGAGCCTAGATTTTCGAATCCGACGCAAAACTGATAGTTAATTGTAACGTTCAGGGCCTCCTAATGACGATGGAACACTCAAATTACGTCGAGATTCAATACATCGTCCTCCAGCCGACTTGTCTCCAAGGGTCTATTGCTGCCTCGGGCACTCTATGCTGGTTCTCCTGTGGGTCTAGATTTACGGATCAGATGCATAACTGATAGTTAATTGACGATGGAACACTCAAATTGCGTCGAGATTCAATACATCGACATTCAGCCGACTTGTCTCCAAGGGTCTATTGCTGCCTCGGTCACAATATGGTCGTTCTCCTGTGGTTCTAGATTTTAGAATCCGACGCAAAACTGATAGTTAATTGTAACGTTCAGCGCCTCCTAATGACGATGGAACACTCAAATTGCTTCGAGATTCAATACATCGTCCTCCAGCCGACTAGTCTCCAAGGGTCTATTGCTGCCTCGGGCACCAGATGGTCCGTCTAGATTTTCGTATCCGACGCAAAACTAATAGCTAATTGTAACATTCAGCGCCACCTAATGACGATGGAACACTCAAATTGCTTCGAGATTAAATACATCGTCATTCAACCGACTTGTCTCCAAGGGTCTATTGCTGCTTCGGGCACCATATGGTCAGTCTCCAGTGAGTCTAGATTTTCGTATCCGACGCAAAACTGATAGTTAATTGTAAGTTTCAGCGCCTCCTAATGACGATGGAACACTCAAATTGCGTCGGGAATCAATACATCGTCCTCCAGCCGACTTGTCTCCAAGGGTCTATTGCTGCCTCGGGCACCTTATGGTCGTTCCCATGTGAGTCTAAATTTTCGAATCAGACGCAAAACTTATAGTTAATTGTAACGTTCAGCGCCTCCTAATGACGATGGAACACTCAAATTGCTTCGAGATTCAATACATCGTCATTCAGCCGACTTCTCTCCAAGAGTCTATTGCTGCCTCGGGCACCTTATTGTAGTTCTCCTGTGAGTCTAGATTTTCGAATCCGACGCAAAACTGATAGTTAATTGTAACGTTCATGACCTGCTAATGACGATGGACACTCAAATTGCGTCGAGACACAATACATCGTCCTCCAGCCGGCTTGTCTCCAAGGGTCAATTGCTGCCTCGGGCACGTTATGGTGGTTCTCCTGTGAGACTAGATTGTCGAATCCGACGCAAAATGGATAGTTAATTGTAACGTAAATGATGGTGGATCACTCAAATTGCGTCTAGATGCAATATATCGACCTCTGGCCGACTTGTCTACAAGGGTCAATTGCTGCCTCGGGCACCTAATGGTCGTTCTCCTCAGAGTCTAGATCTTCGAATCCGACCAAAAACTGATAGTTAACTGTCACGTACTGGTTCTCCTAATGACGATGGAACACTCACATTGCGTCGTTATTCAATACATCGTCCTCCAGCAGACTTGTCTCAAAGTGTTTATTGCTGCCTCGGGCACCTTATGGTCGTTCTCCAGTGAGTCTAGATTTTAGAAGCCGACGCAAAACTGATACTTAATTGTAAAGTTCAGGGCCTCCTAATGACGATGCAAAACTCAAATTACGTCCAGACTCAATACATCGTCCTCCAGCCGACTTGTCTCCAAGGGAATATTCCATATGGTCCGTTTCCTGTGAGTCTAGATTCTCGTATCCGTCGCAAAACTGATAGGTAATTGTAACGATCAGCGCCTCCTAATGACGATGGAACACTCAAATTGCGTCGAGATTCAATACATCGTCCTCCAGTCGACTTGTCTCCAAGGGTCTATTGCTGCCTCGGGCACCTTATGCTCGTTCTCGTGTGAGTCTAAATTTTCGAATCAATCCCAAAATTTATTGTTAATTGTAACGTTAAGGGCCTCACAATGAAAATGGAAGACTTAAATTGCGTCGAGCTTCAATACATCGTCCTCCAGCCGACTTGTCTTTAAGGAGATATTGCTTCCTCGGGCAACTTATGATCCGTCTCCTGTGAGTCTAGATTTTCGAATCCGACGCATAACTGATGCTTAATTGTAATGTTAATGGCCTCCTAATGACGATGGAACACTCAAATTGCGTCTAGTTTCAATACATTGTCATTCTGTCGACTTGTCTCCAAGGGTCTATTGCTGCCTCGGGCACCTTATGGTCGTTCTCCTGAGAGTCTACTTTTTCGAATCCGACGGTAAACTGATTATTAATTGTAACGTTCATTGCCTCCTAATGACGATGGAACACTCAATTACGTCCAGAATCAATACATCGTCCTCCAGCCGACTTGTCTCCAAGGGTCTATAGCTGCCTCGGGCACCATATGGTCCGTCTCCTGTGAGTCTAGATTTTCGTATCCGACGCAAAACTAATAGTTAATTGTAACATTCAGCGCCACCTAATGACGATGGAACACTCAATGTGCGTCTAGTTTCAATACATTGTCATTCTGTCGACTTGTCTTCAAGGGTCTATTGCTGCCTCTGGCACCTTATGGTCGTTCTCCTATGAGTCTACATTTTAGAATCCGACGCAAAACTGATAGTTAATTTAACGTTCAGGGCCTCCTAATGACTATGGATCACTCAAATTACGTCGAGATTCAATACATCGTCCTCCAGCCGACTTGTCTCCAAGGGGTATTGCTGCCTCGGGCACCATATAATCCGTCTCCTGTGAGTCTAGATTTTCGTATCCGACGCAAAACTGATAGTTATTTGTAAAGTTCAACGCCTCCTAATGACGATGGACCACTCAATTTGCGTCGAGATTCAATACATCGTCCCCCAGCCGACTCGTCTCCAAGGGTCTATTGCTGCCTCGAGCACCTTATGGTCGTTCTCCTGTGAGTCTAAATTTTCGAATCAGACGCAAAACTTATAGTTAATTGTAACGGTAAGGGCCTCCTAATGACGATGGAACACTCAAATTTGAGATTCAATACATCGTCCTCCAGCCGACTTCCCTCCAAGGGGACATTGCTGCCTCCGGGACCTTATGGTCGTTATCCTCAGAGTCTAGATTTTCGAATCCGACCCCAAACTGATAGTTAATTGTCAAGTTCTGGGTCTCCGAATGACGATGGAACACTCAAATTGCGTCGCGATTCAATACATCGTCCTCCAGCCGACTTGTCTTAAAGGGTCTACTGCTGCCCCTCGCTGCACCTGTGCGTCTAGATTTTCGAATCAGATGCAAAACTGATAGTAAATTGTAACGTTCAGGGACTCCTAATGACGATGGAAGACTCAAATTGCGTCGAGATGCAATATATCGACCTCCAGTCGACTTCTCCAAGGGTCTATTGCTGCATCGGGCACCTTATGGTGTTCTCCTCAGAGCCTAGATTTTCGAATCCGACGCAAAACTGATAGTTAATTGTAACGTTCAGGGCCTCCTAATGACGATGGAACACTCAAATTACGTCGAGATTCAATACATCGTCCTCCAGCCGACTTGTCTCCAAGGGTCTATTGCTGCCTCGGGCACTCTATGCTGGTTCTCCTGTGGGTCTAGATTTACGGATCAGATGCATAACTGATAGTTAATTGACGATGGAACACTCAAATTGCGTCGAGATTCAATACATCGACATTCAGCCGACTTGTCTCCAAGGGTCTATTGCTGCCTCGGTCACAATATGGTCGTTCTCCTGTGGTTCTAGATATTAGAATCCGACGCAAAACTGATAGTTAATTGTAACGTTCAGCGCCTCCTAATGACGATGGAACACTCAAATTGCTTCGAGATTCAATACATCGTCCTCCAGCCGACTAGTCTCCAAGGGTCTATTGCTGCCTCGGGCACGAGATGGTCCGTCTAGATTTTCGTATCCGACGCAAAACTAATAGCTAATTGTAACATTCAGCGCCACCTAATGACGATGGAACACTCAAATTGCTTCGAGATTAAATACATCGTCATTCAACCGACTTGTCTCCAAGGGTCTATTGCTGCTTCGGGCACCATATGGTCAGTCTCCAGTGAGTCTAGATTTTCGTATCCGACGCAAAACTGATAGTTAATTGTAAGTTTCAGCGCCTCCTAATGACGATGGAACACTCAAATTGCGTCGGGAATCAATACATCGTCCTCCAGCCGACTTGTCTCCAAGGGTCTATTGCTGCCTCGGGCACCTTATGGTCGTTCCCATGTGAGTCTAAATTTTCGAATCAGACGCAAAACTTATAGTTAATTGTAACGTTCAGCGCCTCCTAATGACGATGGAACACTCAAATTGCTTCGAGATTCAATACATCGTCATTCAGCCGACTTCTCTCCAAGAGTCTATTGCTGCCTCGGGCACCTTATTGTGGTTCTCCTGTGAGTCTAGATTTTCGAATCCGACGCAAAACTGATAGTTAATTGTAAAGTTCAGGGCCTCCTAATGACGATGCAACACTCAAATTACGTCGAGACTCAATACATCGTCCTCCAGCCGACTTGTCTCCAAGGGAATATTCCTGCCTCGGGCTCCATATGGTCCGTTTCCTGTGAGTCTAGATTCTCGTATCCGTCGCAAAACTGATAGGTAATTGTAACGATCAGCGCCTCCTAATGACGATGGAACACTCAAATTGCGTCGAGATTCAATACATCGTCCTCCAGTCGACTTGTCTCCAAGGGTCTATTGCTGCCTCGGGCACCTTATGCTCGTTCTCGTGTGAGTCTAAATTTTCGAATCAATCCCAAAATTTATTGTTAATTGTAACGTTAAGGGCCTCACAATGAAAATGGAAGACTTAAATTGCGTCGAGATTCAATACATCGTCCTCCAGCCGACTTGTCTTCAAGGAGATATTGCTTCCTCGGGCTACTTATGATCCGTCTCCTGTGAGTCTAGATTTTCGAATCCGACGCATAACTGATGCTTAATTGTAATGTTAATGGCCTCCTAATGACGATGGAACACTCAAATTGCGTCTAGTTTCAATACATTGTCATTCTGTCGACTTGTCTCCAAGGGTCTATTGCTGCCTCGGGCACCTTATGGTCGTTCTCCTGAGAGTCTACTTTTTCGAATCCGACGGTAAACTGATTATTAATTGTAACGTTCATTGCCTCCTAATGACGATGGAACACTCAATTACGTCCAGAATCAATACATCGTCCTCCAGCCGACTTGTCTCCAAGGGTCTATAGCTGCCTCGGGCACCATATGGTCCGTCTCCTGTGAGTCTAGATTTTCGTATCCGACGCAAAACTAATAGTTAATTGTAACATTCAGCGCCACCTAATGACGATGGAACACTCAAATTGCGTCTAGTTTCAATACATTGTCATTCTGTCGACTTGTCTTCAAGGGTCTATTGCTGCCTCTGGCACCTTATGGTCGTTCTCCTATGAGTCTAGATTTTAGAATCCGACGCAAAACTGATAGTTAATTTAACGTTCAGGGCCTCCTAATGACTATGGATCACTCAAATTACGTCGAGATTCAATACATCGTCCTCCAGCCGACTTGTCTCCAAGGGGTATTGCTGCCTCGGGCACCATATAATCCGTCTCCTGTGAGTCTAGATTTTCGTATCCGACGCAAAACTGATAGTTATTTGTAAAGTTCAACGCCTCCTAATGACGATGGACCACTCAATTTGCGTCGAGATTCAATACATCGTCCCCCAGCCGACTCGTCTCCAAGGGTCTATTGCTGCCTCGAGCACCTTATGGTCGTTCTCCTGTGAGTCTAAATTTTCGAATCAGACGCAAAACTGATAGTTAATTGTAACGTTCAGGGCCTCCTAATGACGATGGAACACTCAAATTACGTCGAGATTCAATACATCGTCCTCCAGCCGACTTGTCTCCAAGGGTCTATTGCTGCCTCGGGCACTCTATGCTGGTTCTCCTGTGGGTCTAGATTTACGGATCAGATGCATAACTGATAGTTAATTGACGATGGAACACTCAAATTGCGTCGAGATTCAATACATCGACATTCAGCCGACTTGTCTCCAAGGGTCTATTGCTGCCTCGGTCAAAATATGGTCGTTCTCCTGTGGTTCTAGATATTAGAATCCGACGCAAAACTGATAGTTAATTGTAACGTTCAGCGCCTCCTAATGACGATGGAACACTCAAATTGCTTCGAGATTCAATACATCGTCCTCCAGCCGACTAGTCTCCAAGGGTCTATTGCTGCCTCGGGCACCAGATGGTCCGTCTAGATTTTCGTATCCGACGCAAAACTAATAGCTAATTGTAACATTCAGCGCCACCTAATGACGATGGAACACTCAAATTGCTTCGAGATTAAATACATCGTCATTCAACCGACTTGTCTCCAAGGGTCTATTGCTGCTTCGGGCACCATATGGTCAGTCTCCAGTGAGTCTAGATTTTCGTATCCGACGCAAAACTGATAGTTAATTGTAAGTTTCAGCGCCTCCTAATGACGATGGAACACTCAAATTGCGTCGGGAATCAATACATCGTCCTCCAGCCGACTTGTCTCCAAGGGTCTATTGCTGCCTCGGGCACCTTATGGTCGTTCCCATGTGAGTCTAAATTTTCGAATCAGACGCAAAACTTATAGTTAATTGTAACGTTCAGCGCCTCCTAATGACGATGGAACACTCAAATTGCTTCGAGATTCAATACATCGTCATTCAGCCGACTTCTCTCCAAGAGTCTATTGATGCCTCGGGCACCTTATTGTGGTTCTCCTGTGAGTCTAGATTTTCGAATCCGACGCAAAACTGATAGTTAATTGTAAAGTTCAGGGCCTCCTAATGACGATGCAACACTCAAATTACGTCGAGACTCAATACATCGTCCTCCAGCCGACTTGTCTCCAAGGGAATATTCCTGCCTCGGGCTCCATATGGTCCGTTTCCTGTGAGTCTAGATTCTCGTATCCGTCGCAAAACTGATAGGTAATTGTAACGATCAGCGCCTCCTAATGACGATGGAACACTCAAATTGCGTCGAGATTCAATACATCGTCCTCCAGTCGACTTGTCTCCAAGGGTCTATTGCTGCCTCGGGCACCTTATGCTCGTTCTCGTGTGAGTCTAAATTTTCGAATCAATCGCAAAATTTATAGTTAATTGTAACGTTAAGGGCCTCACAATGAATATGGAAGACTTAAATTGCGTCGAGCTTCAATACATCGTCCTCCAGCCGACTTGTCTTCAAGGAGATATTGCTGCCTCGGGCAACTTATGAACCGTCTCCTGTGAGTCTAGATTTTCGAATCCGACGCATAACTGATGCTTAATTGTAATGTTAATGGCCTCCTAATGACGATGGAACACTCAAATTGCGTCTAGTTTCAATACATTGTCATTCTGTCGACTTGTCTACAAGGGTCTATTGCTGCCTCGGGCACCTTATGGTCGTTCTCCTGAGAGTCTACTTTTTCGAATCCGACGGTAAACTGATTATTAATTGTAACGTTCAGGGCCTCCTAATGACGATGGAACACTCAATTACGTCCAGAATCAATACATCGTCCTCCAGCCGACTTGTCTCCAAGGGTCTATAGCTGCCTCGGGCACCATATGGTCCGTCTCCTGTGAGTCTAGATTTTCGTATCCGACGCAAAACTAATAGTTAATTGTAACATTCAGCGCCACCTAATAACGATGGAACACTCAAATTGCTTCGAGATAAATACATCGTCATTCAGCCGACTTGTCTCCATGGGTCTATTGCTGCTTCGGGCACCCTATGGGCGGTCTCCAGTGAGTCTAAATTTGCGAATCAGACGAAAAACTGATAGTTAATTGTAACGTACAGGGTCTGCTAATGACGATGGGCACCTTATGGTCGTTCTCCTGTGAGTCTAGATTTTCGAATCCGACGCCTTGCTGATAGTTCATTGACACGTTCTGTGTCTCCTAATGACGATGGAACACTCAAATTGCGTCGAGATGCAATATATCGACCTCCAGTCGACTTGTCTCCAAGGGTCTATTGCTGCCTCGGGCACCTTATGGTCGTTCTCCTCAGAGTCTAGATTTTCGAATCCGACGCAAAACTGATAGTTAATTGTAACGTTCAGGGCCTCCTAATGACGATGGAACACTCAAATTGCATCGAGATTCAATACATCGTCCTCCAGCCTACTAGTCTCCAAGGGTCTATTACTGCCTCGGGCACCTTATGGTCGTGGAGAGTCTAGATTTTCGAATCCGATGCATTGCTGACAGTTAATTGTAACGTTCAGCGCCTCCTAATGACGATGGAACACTAAAATTTTGTCGAGATTCAATACATCGTCATTCAGCCGACTTGTCTCCAAGGGTCTATTGCTGCCTCGGGCACCTTATGGTCGTTCTCCTGTAAGTCTAGATTTTCGAATCCGATGCATAACTGATAGTTAATTGACACGTTCTGTGTCTCCTAATGACGATGGAACACTCAAATTGCGTCGAGATTCAATACATCGTCCTCCAGCCGACTTGCCTCCAAGGGGATATTGCTGCCTCCGAGACCTTATGGTCGTTATCCTCAGAGTCTAGATTTTCGAATCCGACCCCAAACTGATAGTTAATTGTCACGTTCTGGGCCTCCTAATGACGATGGACCACTCAAGTTGCGTCGAGATGCAATATATCGACCTCCAGTCGACTTGTCTCCAAGGGTCTATTGCTGCCTCGGGCACCTTATGGTCGTTCTCCTGTGAGTCTAGATTTTCGAATCCGATGCAAAACTGATAGTTAATTGTCACGTTCTGTGTCTCCTAATGACGATGGATCACTCAAATTGCGTCGAGATTCAGTACATCGTCCTCCAGCCGACTTGCCTACAAGGGGATATTGCTGCCTCCGGGACCTTATGGTCGTTATCCTCAGAGTCTAGATTTTCGAATCCGACCCCAAACTGATAGTTAATTGTCACGTTCTGGGCCTCCTAATGACGATGGAACACTCAAATTGCGTCGAGATGCAATATATCGACCTCCAGTCGACTTGTCTCCAAGGGTCAATTGCTGCCTCGGGCACCTTATGGTCGTTCTCCTGTGAGTCTAGATTTTCGAATCCGACGCTTTGCTGATAGTTCATTGTAACGTTCAGGGACTCCTAATGACGATGGAACACTCAAATTGCGTCGAGATGCAATATATCGACCTCCAGTCGACTTGTCTCCAAGGGTCTATTGCTGCCTCGGGCACCTTATGGTCGTTCTCCTCAGAGTCTAGATTTTCGAATCCGACGCAAAACTGATAGTTAATTGTAACGTTCAGGGCCTCCTAATGACGATGGAACACTCAAATTGCGTTGAGATTCAATACATCGTCCTCCAGTCGGCTTGTCTCCAAGGGTCTATTGCTGCCTCGGGCACCTTATGCTCGTTCTCGTGTGAGTCTAAATTTTCGAATCAATCGCAAAATTTATAGTTAATTGTAACGTTAAGGGCCACACAATGAATATGGAAGACTTAAATTGCGTCGAGCTTCAATACATCGTCCTCCAGCCGACTTGTCTTCAAGGAGATATTGCTGCCTCGGGCAACTTATTATCCGTCTCCTGTGAGTCTAGATTTTCGAATCCGACGCATAACTGATGCTTAATTGTAATGTTAATGGCCTCCTAATGACGATGGAACACTCAAATTGCGTCTAGTTTCAATACTTTGTCATTCTGTCGACTTGTCTCCAAGGGTCTATTGCTGCCTCGGGCACCTTATGGTCGTTCTCCTGAGAGTCTACTTTTTCGAATCCGACGGTAAACTGATTATTAATTGTAACGTTCAGGGCCTCCTAATGACGATGGAACACTCAATTCCGTCCAGAATCAATACATCGTCCTCCAGCCGACTTGTCTCCAAAGGTCTATCGCTGCCTCGGGCACCTTATGGTCGTTCTCCTGTGAGTCTAGAATTTCGAATCCAACGCATAACTGATAGTTAATTGTAACGATCATGGCCTCCTAATGACGATGGAACACTCAAATTAGGTCGAGATTCAATACATCGTCCTCCAGCCGACTTCTCTCCAAAGGTCTATAGGTGCCTCGGGCACCTTATGGTCGTTCTCCTGTGAGTCTACACTTTCGAATCCGACACATAACTGATAGTTAATTGTAACGTTCATGGCCTCCTAACGAAGATGGAATACTCACATTGCGTCGAGATTCCATACATCATCCTTCAGCCGACTTGTCTCCAATAGTCTATTGCTGCCTCGGGCACCTTATGCTCGTTCTCCTGTAGGTCTAGATTTACGGATCGGATGCATAACTGATAGTTAATTGTAGCGTTCAGCGCCTCCTAATGACGATGGAACACTCAAATTGCGTCGAGATTCAATACATCGACATTCAGCCGACTTGTCTCCAAGGGTCGATTGCTGCCTCGGGCACGTTATAGTCGTTCTCCTGTGGTTCTAGATTTTAGAATCCGACGCAAAACTGATAGTTAATTGTAACGTTCAGCGCCTCCTAATGACGATGGAACACTCAAATTGCTTCGAGATTCAATACATCGTCCTCCAGCCGACTAGTCTCCAAAGGTCTATTGCTGCCTCGGGCACCATATGGTCCGTCTCCTGTGAGTCTAGATTTTCGTATCCGACGCAAAACTAATAGTTAGTTGTAACATTCAGCGCCACTTAATGACGATGGAACACTCAAATTGCTTCGAGATTAAATACATCGTCATTCAGCCGACTTGTCTCCAAGGGTCTATTGCTGCTTCGGGCACCTTATGGGCGGTCTCCAGTGAGTCTAAATTTGCGAATCAGACGAAAAACTGATAGTTAATTGTAACGTTCAGGGTCTGCTAATGACGATGGGCACCTTATGGTCGTTCTCCTCAGAGTCTAGATTTTCGAATCCGACGCAAAACTGATAGTTAATTGTAACGTTCAGGGCCTCCTAATGACGATGGAACACTCAAATTGCATCGAGATTCAATACATCGTCCTCCAGCCTACTAGTCTCCAAGGGTCTATTACTGCCTCGGGCACCTTATGGTCGTTCTCCTGTGAGTCTAGATTTTCGAATCCGATGCAAAACTGATAGTTAATTGTCACGTTCTGTGTCTCCTAATGACGATGGAACATCAAATTGCGTCGAGATTCAGTACATCGTCCTCCAGCCGACTTGCCTACAAGGGGATATTGCTGCCTCCGGGACCTTATGGTCGTTATCCTCAGAGTCTAGATTTTCGAATCCGACCCCAAACTGATAGTTAATTGTCACGTTCTGGGCCTCCTAATGACGATGGAACACTCAAATTGCGTCGAGATGCAATATTTCGACCTCCAGTCGACTTGTCTCCAAGGGTCTATTGCTGCCTCGGGCACCTCATGGTCGTTCTCCTGTGAGTCTAGATTTTCGAATCCGACGCATTGCTGATAGTTCATTGTAACGTTCAGGGCCTCCTAATGACGATGGAACACTCAAATTGCGTCGAGATTCCTTACATCGTCCTCCAGCCGACTTATCTACAAGGGGATATTGCTGCCTCGGGCAACTTATGATCCGTCTCCTGTGAGTCTAGATTTTCGTATCCGACGCATAACTGATGCTTAATTGTATTGTTAATGGCCTCCTAATGACGATGGAACACTCACATTGCGTCTAGTTTCAATACATCGTCCTCCAGCCGACTTGTCTCCAAAGGTGTATTGCTGCCTCGGGCACCTTATGGTCGTTCTCCTGTGAGTCTAGGCTTTCGAATCCGACACATAACTGATAGTTAATTGTAACGTTCGTGGCCTCCTAACGACGATGGAGCACTCACATTTCGTCGAGATTCAATACATCGTCCTCCAGCCGACTTGTCTCCAAGGGTCTATTGCTGCCTCGGGCACCTTATGGTCGTTCTCCTGTGAGTCTAGATTTTCGAATCCGACGCAAAACTGATAGTTAATTGTAACGTTCAGCGCCTCCTAATGACGATGGAACACTCAAATTGCTTCGAGATTCAATACATCGTCCTCCAGCAGACTAGTCTCCAAGGGTCTATTGCTGCCTCGGGCATCATATGGTCCGTCTCCTGTGAGTCTAGATTTTCGTATCCGACGCAAAACTAATAGTTATTTGTGACATTCAGCGCCACCTAATGACGATGGAACACTCAAATTGCTTCGAGATTCAATACATCGTCCTCCAGCCGACTAGTCTCCAAGGGTCTATTGCTGCTTCGGGCACCTTATGGTCGGTCTCCAGTGAGTCTAAATTTGAGTATCAGACGAAAAACTGATAGTTAATTGTAAAGTTCAACGCCCCCTAATGACGATGGACCACTCAAATTGCGTCGAGGTTCAATACATCGTCCCCCAGCCGACTTGTCTCCAAGGGTCTATTGCTGCCTCGAGCACCTTATGGTCGTTCTCCTGTGAGTCTAAATTTTCGAATCAGACGCAAAACTTATAGTTAATTGTAACGGTAAGGGCCTCCTAATGACGATGGAAAACTCAAATTTGAGATTCAATACATCGTCCTCCAGCCGACTTGCCTCCAAGGGGATATTGCTGCCTCCGGGACCTTATGGTCGTTATCCTCAGAGTCTAGATTTTCGAATCCGACCCCAAACTGATAGTTAATTGTCAAGTTCTGGGTCTCCGAATGACGATGGAACACTCAAATTGCGTCGCGATTCAATACATCGTCCTCCAGCCGACTTGTCTCAAAGGGTCTACTGCTGCCCCTCGCTGCACCTGTGCGGTGAGATTTTCGAATCAGACGCAAAACTGATAGTTAATTGTAACGTTCAGGGACTCCTAATGACGATGGAACACTCAAATTGCGTCGAGATGCAATATATCGACCTCCAGTCGACTTGTCTCCAAGGGTCTATTGTTGCCTCGGGCACCTTATGGTCGTTCTCCTGTGAGTCTAGGCTTTCGAATCCGACACATAACTGATAGTTAATTGTAACGTTCGTGGCCTCCTAACGAAGATGGAACACTCACATTTCGTCGAGATTCAATACATCGTCCTTCAGCCGACTTGTCTCCAATAGTCTATTGCTGCCTCGGGCACCTTATGGTCGTTCTTCTGTGAGTCTACATTTTAGAATCCGAAGCAAAACTGATAGTTAATTGTAACGTTCAGGGCCTCCTAATGACGATGGAACACTCTAATTACGTCGAGATTCAATACATCGTCCTCCAGCCGACTTGTCTCCAAGGGTCTGTTGCTGCCTCGGTCACCTTATGCTCGTTCTCCTGTAGGTCTAGATTTACGGATCGGATGCATAACTGATAGTTAATTGTAGCGTTCAGCGCCTCGTAATGACGATGGAACACTCAAATTGCGTCGGGATTCAATACATCGACATTCAGCCGACTTGTCTCCAAGGGTCTATTGCTGCCTCGGGCACCTTATGGTCGTTCTCCTGTGAGTCTAGATTTTCGAATCCGATGCAAAACTGATAGTTAATTGTCACGTTGTGTTCGTTCTCCTGTGGTTCTAGATTTTAGAATCCGACGCAAAACTGATAGTTAATTGTAACGTTCAGCGCCTCCTAATGACGATGGAACACTCAAATTGCTTCGAGATTCAATACATCGTCCTCCAGCAGACTAGTCTCCAAGGGTCTATTGCTGCCTCGGGCATCATATGGTCCGTCTCCTGTGAGTCTAGATTTTCGTATCCGACGCAAAACTAATAGTTATTTGTAACATTCAGCGCCAACTAATGACGATGGAACACTCAAATTGCTTCGTCCTCCAGCCGACTAGTCTCCAAGGGTCTATTGCTGCTTCGGGCACCTTATGGTCGGTCTCCAGTGAGTCTAAATTTGCGAATCAGACGAAAAACTGATAGTTAATTGTAACGTTCAGGGTCTCCTAATGACGATGGAACACTCAAATTGCGTCGCGATTCAATAGATCGTCCTCCAGCCGACATGTCTCCAAGGGTTTACTGCTGCCTCTGGCACCTTATGGTCGTACTCCTGTGCGTTTAGAATTTCAAATCCGACGCAAAACTAATAGTTAATTGTAACGTTAAGGGCCTCGTAATGATAATGGAACACTCAAATTGCGTCGAGATTCAATACATCGTCCTCCAGCCGCCTTGTCTCCAAGGGGATGTTGCTGCCTCGGGCTCCATATGGTCCCTCTCCTGTGAGTCTAGATTTTCGTATCCGACGCAAAACTGAGAGTTAATTGTTACGTTCAGCGCCTCCTAATGACGATGGAACACTCAAATTGCGTCGAGATTCAATACATCGTCCTCCAGCCGGGCACCTTGTGGTCGTTCTCCTTTGAGTCTAGATTTTCGAATCCGATGCATTGCTGACAGTTAATTGTAACGTTCAGCGCCTCCTAATGACGATGGAACACTAGAATTTTGTCGAGATTCAATACATCGTCATTCAGCCGACTTCTCTCCAAGGGTCTATTGCTGCCTCGGGCACCTTATGGTCGTTCTCCAGTGAGTCTAGATTTTAGAATCCGACGCAAAACTGATAGTTAATTGTAACGTTCTGGGCCTCCTAACGAAGATGGAACACTCAAATTGCGTCGAGATTCAATACATGTCCTATAGCCGACTAGTCTCCAAGGGTCTATTGCTGCCTCGGGCACCTTATGGTCGGTCTCCTGTGAGTCTAGATTTTCGAATCCGACGCAAAACTGATAGTTAATTGTCACGTTCTGTGTCTCCTAATGACGATGGAACACTCAAATTGCGTCGCGATTCAATACATCGTCCTCCAGCCGACTTGTCTCCGTGGGGATATTGCTGCCTCGGGCACCTTATGGTCGTTCTCCTCAGTCTAGATTTTCGAATCCGACGCAATCCTGATAGTTAATTGTAACGTTCAGGGACTCCTAATGACGATGGAACACTCAAATTGCGTCGAGCATCAATACATCGTCATCCAGCCGAATAGTCTCCAGGGGTCTATTACTGCCTAGGGCTCCTTATGGTCGTACTCCTGTGAGTCTAGATTTTCGAATCCGACGCATAGCTGATAGTTAATTGTAACGTTCAGCACCTACTAATGACGATGGAACACTCAAATTGCGTCGAGATTCAATACACGTCATTCAGCCGACTTATCTTCAGGGCTTTATTGCTGCCTCGGGCAAGTTATGGTCGTTCTCCTGTGAGTCTAGATTTTAGAATCCGACGCAGAACTGATAGTTAATTGTAACGTTCAGGGCCTCCTAATGATGATGAAACACTCAAATTACGTCGAGATTCAATACATCGTCCTGCAGCCGACTTGTCTCCAATGGGATATTGCTGCCTCGGGCACCATATGGTCAGTCTCCAGTGAGTCTAGATTTTCGTATCCGACGCAAAACTAATAGTTAATTGTAAGGTTCAGCGCCTCCTAATGACGATGGAACACTCAAATTGCGTCGAGAATCAATACATCGTCCTCCAGCCGACTTGTCTCCAAGGGTCTATTGCTGCCTCGGGTACCTTATGGTCGTTCCCATGTGAGTCTAAATTTTCGAATCAGACGCAAAACCTATAGTTAATTGTACGGTTAAGGGCCTCCTAATGACGATGGAACACTCAAATTGCGTCGAGATTTAATACATCGCCCTTTAGCCAACTTGCCTCCAAGGGGATATTGCTGCCTCCGGTACCTTATGGTCGTTCTCCTGTGAGTCTAGATTTTAGAATCCGACGCAAAACTGATAGTTAATTTAACGTTCAGAGCCTCCTAATGACGATGGATCACTGAAATTACGTCGAGGTTCAATACATCGTCCTCCAGCCGACTTGCCTTCAAGGGTCTATTGCTGCCTCTGGCACCTTATGGTCGTTCTCCTGTGAGTCTAGATTTTAGAATCCGACGCAAAACTGATAGTTAATTTAACGTTCAGGGCCTCCTAATGACGATGGAACACTTTAATTGCGTCGAGATGCAATATATCGACCTCCAGCCGACTTGTCTCCAAGGGGTATTGCTGCCTCGGGCACCATATTATCCGTCTCCTGTGAGTCTAGATTTTCGTATCCGACGCAAAACTGATAGTTAATTGTAAAGTTCAACGCCCCCTAATGACGATGGACCACTCAAATTGCGTCGAGGTTCAATACATCGTCCCCCAGCCGACTTGTCTCCAAGGGTCTATTGCTGCCTCGAGCACCTTATGGTCGTTCTCCTGTGAGTCTAAATTTTCGAATCAGACGCAAAACTTATAGTTAATTGTAACGGTAAGGGCCTCCTAATGACGATGGAAAACTCAAATTTGAGATTCAATACATCGTCCTCCAGCCGACTTGCCTCCAAGGGGATATTGCTGCCTCCGGGACCTTATGGTCGTTATCCTCAGAGTCTAGATTTTCGAATCCGACCCCAAACTGATAGTTAATTGTCAAGTTCTGGGTCTCCGAATGACGATGGAACACTCAAATTGCGTCGCGATTCAATACATCGTCCTCCAGCCGACTTGTCTCAAAGGGTCTACTGCTGCCCCTCGCTGCACCTGTGCGTTTAGATTTTCGAATCAGACGCAAAACTGATAGTTAATTGTAACGTTCAGGGACTCCTAATGACGATGGAACACTCAAATTGCGTCGAGATGCAATATATCGACCTCCAGTCGACTTGTCTCCAAGGGTCTATTGTTGCCTCGGGCACCTTATGGTCGTTCTCCTGTGAGTCTAGGCTTTCGAATCCGACACATAACTGATAGTTAATTGTAACGTTCGTGGCCTCCTAACGAAGATGGAACACTCACATTTCGTCGAGATTCAATACATCGTCCTTCAGCCGACTTGTCTCCAATAGTCTATTGCTGCCTCGGGCACCTTATGGTCGTTCTTCTGTGAGTCTACATTTTAGAATCCGACGCAAAACTGATAGTTAATTGTAACGTTCAGGGCCTCCTAATGACGATGGAACACTCTAATTACGTCGAGATTCAATACATCGTCCTCCAGCCGACTTGTCTCCAAGGGTCTGTTGCTGCCTCGGTCACCTTATGCTCGTTCTCCTGTAGGTCTAGATTTACGGATCGGATGCATAACTGATAGTTAATTGTAGCGTTCAGCGCCTCCTAATGACGATGGAACACTCAAATTGCGTCGAGATTCAATACATCGACATTCAGCCGACTTGTCTCCAAGGGTCTATTGCTGCCTCGGGCACCTTATGGTCGTTCTCCTGTGAGTCTAGATTTTCGAATCCGATGCAAAACTGATAGTTAATTGTCACGTTGTGTTCGTTCTCCTGTGGTTCTAGATTTTAGAATCCGACGCAAAACTGATAGTTAATTGTAACGTTCAGCGCCTCCTAATGACGATGGAACACTCAAATTGCTTCGAGATTCAATACATCGTCCTCCAGCAGACTAGTCTCCAAGGGTCTATTGCTGCCTCGGGCATCATATGGTCCGTCTCCTGTGAGTCTAGATTTTCGTATCCGACGCAAAACTAATAGTTATTTGTAACATTCAGCGCCAACTAATGACGATGGAAAACACAAATTGCGTCGCGATTCAATAGATCGTCCTCCAGCCGACATGTCTCCAAGGGTCTACTGCTGCCTCTGGCACCTTATGGTCGTACTCCTGTGCGTTTAGAATTTCAAATCCGACGCAAAACTAATAGTTAATTGTAACGTTAAGGGCCTCGTAATGATAATGGAACACTCAAATTGCGTCGAGATTCAATACATCGTCCTCCAGCCGCCTTGTCTCCAAGGGGATGTTGCTGCCTCGGGCTCCATATCGTCCCTCTCCTGTGAGTCTAGATTTTCGTATCCGACGCAAAACTGAGAGTTAATTGTTACGTTCAGCGCCTCCTAATGACGATGGAACACTCATATTGCGTCGAGATTCAATACATCGTCCTCCAGCCGGGCACCTTGTGGTCGTTCTCCTTTGAGTCTAGATTTTCGAATCCGATGCATTGCTGACAGTTAATTGTAACGTTCAGCGCCTCTTAATGACGATGGAACACTAGAATTTTGTCGAGATTCAATACATCGTCATTCAGCCGACTTGTCTCCAAGGGTCTATTGCTGCCTCGGGCACCTTATGGTCGTTCTGCAGTGAGTCTAGATTTTAGAATCCGACGCAAAACTGATAGTTAATTGTAACGTTCTGGGCCTCCTAACGAAGATGCAACACTCAAATTGCGTCGAGATTCAATACATGTCCTATAGCCGACTAGTCTCCAAGGGTCTATTGCTGCCTCGGGCACCTTATAGTCGGTCTCCTGTGAGTCTAGATTTTCGAATCCGACGCAAAACTGATAGTTAATTGTCACGTTCTGTGTCTCCTAATGACGATGGAACACTCAATTTGCGTCGCGATTCAATACATCGTCCTCCAGCCGACTTGTGTCCGTGGGGATATTGCTGCCTCGGGCACCTTATGGTCGTTCTCCTCAGTCTAGATTTTCGAATCCGACGCAATCCTGATAGTTAATTGTAACGTTCAGGGACTCCTAATGACGATGGAACACTCAAATTGCGTCGAGCATCAATACATCGTCATCCAGACGAATAGTCTCCAAGGGTCTATTACTGCCTAGGGCTCCTTATGGTCGTACTCCTGTGAGTCTAGATTTTCGAATCCGACGCATAGCTGATAGTTAATTGTAACGTTCAGCACCTACTAATGACGATGGAACACTCAAATTGCGTCGAGATTCAATACACGTCATTCAGCCGACTTATCTTCAGGGCTTTATTGCTGCCTCGGGCACGTTATGGTCGTTCTCCTGTGAGTCTAGATTTTAGAATCCGACGCAGAACTGATAGTTAATTGTAACGTTCAGGGCCTCCTAATGATGATGAAACACTCAAATTACGTCGAGATTCAATACATCGTCCTGCAGCCGACTTGTCTCCAATGGGATATTGCTGCCTCGGGGACCATATGGTCAGTCTCCAGTGAGTCTAGATTTTCGTATCCGACGCAAAACTGATAGTTAATTGTAAGGTTCAGCGCCTCCTAATGACGATGGAACACTCAAATTGCGTCGAGAATCAATACATCGTCCTCCAGCCGACTTGTCTCCAAGGGTCTATTGCTGCCTCGGGTACCTTATGGTCGTTCCCATGTGAGTCTAAATTTTCGAATCAGACGCAAAACCTATAGTTAATTGTACGGTTAAGGGCCTCCTAATGACGATGGAACACTCAAATTGCGTCGAGATTTAATACATCGCCCTTTAGCCAACTTGCCTCCAAGGGGATATTGCTGCCTCCGGTACCTTATGGTCGTTATCCTCAGAGTCTAGATTTTCGAATCCGACCCCAAACTGATAGTTAATTGTCAAGTTCTGGGTCTCCGAATGACGATGGAACACTCAAATTGCGTCGCGATTCAATACATCGTCCTCCAGCCGACTTGTCTCAAAGGGTCTACTGCTGCCCCTCGCTGCACCTGTGCATTTAGATTTTCGAATCAGACGCAAAACTGATAGTTAATTGTAACGTTCAGGGACTCCTAATGACGATGGAACACTCAAATTGCGTCGAGATGCAATATATCGACCTCCAGTCGACTTGTCTCCAAGGGTCTATTGTTGCCTCGGGCACCTTATGGTCGTTCACCTGTGAGTCTAGATTTTTGAATCCGACGCATTGCTGATAGTTCATTGTAACGTTCAGGGCCTCCTAATGACGATGGAACACTTTAATTGCGTCGAGATGCAATATATCGACCTCCAGTCGACTTGTCTCCAAGGGTCTATTGCTGCCTCGGGCACCTTATGGTCGTTCTCCTCAGAGTCTAGATTTTCGAATCCGACGCAAAACTGATAGTTAATTGTAACGTTCAGGGCCTCCTAATGACGATGGAACACACAAATTACGTCGAGATTCAATACATCGTCCTCCAGCCGACTTGTCTACAAGGGGATATTGCTGCCTCGGGCAACTTATGATCCGTCTCCTGTGAGTCTAGATTTTCGTATCCGACGCATAACTGATGCTTAATTGTATTGTTAATGGCCTCCTAATGACGATGGAACACTCACATTACGTCTAGTTTCAATACATCGTCCTCCAGCCGACTTGTCTCCAAAGGTCTATTGCTGACTCGGGCACCTTATGGTCGTTCTCCTGTGAGTCTAGGCTTTCGAATCCGACACATAACTGATAGTTAATTGTAACGTTCACGGCCTCCTAACGAAGATGGAACACTCACATTTCGTCGAGATTCAATACATCGTCCTTCAGCCGACTTGTCTCCAATAGTCTATTGCTGCCTCGGGCACCTTATGGTCGTTCTCCTGTGAGTCTAGATTTTAGAATCCGACGCAAAACTGATAGTTAATTGTAACGTTCAGGGCCTCCTAATGACGATGGAACACTCAAATTACGTCGACATTCAATACATCGTCCTCCAGCCGACTTGTCTCCAAGCGTAAATTGCTGCCTCGGGCACCATATGGTCCGTCTCCTACGACTCTAGATTTTCGTATCCGACCCAAAACTGATAGTTAATTGTAACGTTCAGCGCCTCATAATGACGATGGAACACTCAAATTGCGTCGAGATGCAATATATCGACCTCCAGCCGACATGTCTCTAAGGGTCTATTGCTGCCTAGGGCTCCTTATGGTCGTACTCCTGTGAGTCTAGATTTTCCAATCCGACGCATAGCTGATAGTTAATTGTAACGTTCAGGGCTTCCCAATGACGATGGAACACTCAAATTACGTCCGGAATCAATACATCGTCCTCCAGCCGACTAGTCTCCATGGGTCTATTTGTGCCTCGAGCACCTTATGGTCGTTCTCCTGTGAGTCTAGATTTTAGAATCCGACGCAAAACTGATAGTTAATTTAACGTTCAGGGCCTCCTAATGACTATGGATCACTCAAATTACGTCGAGATTCAATACATCGTCCTCCAGCCGAATTGTCTCCAAGGGGTATTGCTGCCTCGGGCACCATATAATCCGTCTCCTGTGAGTCTAGATTTTCGTATCCGACGCAAAACTGATAGTTATTTGTAAAGTTCAACGCCTCCTAATGACGATGGACCACTCAATTTGCGTCGAGATTCAATACATCGTCCCCCAGCCGACTCGTCTCCAAGGGTCTATTGCTGCCTCGAGCACCTTATGGTCGTTCTCCTGTGAGTCTAAATTTTCGAGTCAGACGCAAAACTTATAGATAATTGTAACGGTAAGGGGCTCATAATGACGATGGAACACTCAAATTGCTTTCAGATTCAATACATCGTCCTCCAGCCGACTTGCCTCCAAGGGGATATTGCTGCCTCCGGCACCTTATGGTCGTTATCCTCAGAGTCTAGATTTTCGAATCCGACCCCAAACTGAAAGTTAATTGTCACGTTCTGGGTCTCCTAATGACGATGGAACACTCAAATTGCGTCCCGATTCAATAAATCGTCCTCCAGCCGACTTGTCTCAAAGGGCCTATTGCTGCCCCTCGCACCTTATGGTCGTGCACCTGTGCGTCTAGATTTTCGAATCAGACGCAAAACAGATAGTTAATTGTAACGTTCGGGGACTCCCACTGACGATGCCACACTCAAATTGCGTCGAGATTCAATACATCGTCCTGCAGCCTACTTGTCTCCAATGGGATATTGCTGCCTCGGGCACCGTATGGTCCGTCTCCTGTGAGTCTAGATTTTCGTATCCGACGCAAAACTGATAGTTAATTGTAACGTTCAGCGCCTCTTAATGACGATGGAACACTCAAATTGCGTCGAGATTCAATACATCGTCCTCCAGGCGACTTGTCTCCAAGGGTCTATTGCTGCCTCGGTCACCTTATGGTCGTTCTCATGTAAGTCTAAATTTTCGAATCAGACGCAAAACTTATAGTTAATTGTAACGTTAAGGGCCTCCTACTGACGATGGAACACTCAAATTGCGTCGAGATTCAAAACATCGTTCTCCAGCCGACTTACCTCCAAGGGGATATTGCTGCCTCCTCAGAGTCTAGATTTTCGAATCCGACGCATATCTGATAAATAATTGTAACGTTCAGTGCCTCCTAATGACGATGGAACACTCTAATTCCGTCGTGATTCAATACATCGTCCTCCAGCCGACTTATCTTCAAAGGGATATTGCTGCCTCGGGCAAAATATGATACGTCTACGGTGAGTCTAGATTTTCAAATCCGACGCAAAACTGATGGTAAATAATAACGTTAATGGCCTCCTAATGACGATGGAATACTCAAATTGCGTCTAGATTCAAGACATCGTCATTCAGCCGACTTGTCTCCAAGGGTCTATTGCTGCCTCGGGCACCTTATGGTCGTTCTCCTCAGAGTCTTGTCTTTCGAATCCGAAGCTAAAGTAAATGTTAATTGTAACGTTCAGGGCTTCCTAATGACGATGGAACTCTCTAATTACGTCCAGAATCAATACATCGTCCTCCAGCCGACTAGTCTCCAAGGGTCTATTGCTGCCTCGGGCACCTTATGGTCGTTCTCCTGTGAGTCTAGATTTTCGAATCCAACGCATAGCTGATAGTTAATTGTAGCGATCAGCGCCTCCTAATGACGATGGAACACTCAAATTGCGTCGAGATTCAATACATCGTCATTCAGCCGACTTGTCTCCAAGGGTCTATTGCTGCCTCTGGCACCTTATGGTCGTTCTCCTGTGAGTCTAGATTTTAGAATCCGACGCAATACTGATAGTTAATTTAAGGTTCAGGGCCTCCTAATGACGATGGAACACTCAAATTACGTCGAGATTAAATACATCGTCCTCCAGCCGACTTGTCTCGAAGGGGTATTGCTGCCTCGGGCACCATATGGTCCGTCTCCTGTGAGTCTAGATTTTCGTATCCGACGCAAAACTGATAGTTAAATGTAACGTCAACGCCTCCTAATGACGATGGACCACTCAAATTGCGTCGAGATTCAATACATCTTCCCCCAGCCGACTTGTCTCCAAGGGTCTATTGCTACCTCGAGCACTTTATGATCGTTCTCCTGTGAGTCTAAATTTTCGAATCAGACGCAAAACTTATAGTTAATTTTAACGGTAAGGGCCTCTTAGTGACGATGGAACTCAAATTACGTTGAGATTCAATACTTCGTCCTCCAGCCGACTTGTCTCCAAGGGGATATTGCTGCCTTGGGCACCATATGGTCCGCCTCCTGTGAGTCCAGATTTTCGAATCCGACACGAAACTGCTCATTAATTGTAACGTTCAGTGCCTCCTAAAGACGTTGGAACTCTCAAATTGCGTCGAGATTCAATACATCGATCTTCCGCCGACTTGTCTCCAAGAGTTTATTGCTGCCTCGGGCACCTTATGGTGGTTCTCCTGTGAGTCTAAATTTTCGAATCCGACGCAAAACTGATAGTTAACTGTCACGCTCTGGGTCTCCTAATGACGATGGAACACTCAAATCGCGTCGCGATTCAATAAATCTTCCTCCAGCCGACTTGTCTCCAAGGGTCTATTGCTGCCTCGGGCTCCTTGTGTTCGTTCTCATGTAAGTCTAAATTTTCGAATCAGACGCAAAACTTATAGTTAATAGTAACGTTAAGGGCCTCCTACTGACGATGGAACACTCAAATTGCGTCGAGATTCAATACATCGTCCTCCAGCCGACTTGCCTCCAGGGGGATATTTTCTGCCTCCGGCACCTTATGGTCGTTCACCTCAGATTCTACATTTTCGAATCCGACGAAAAACTTATAGTTAATTGTAACGTTCAGGAACTCCTAATGACGTTGGAACGCTCAAATTGCGTCGAAATTCAATACATCGCCCTTCAGTCGACTTGTCTGCAAGGGATTATTGCTGCCTCGGGCACCTTATGGTGTCTAGATTTTCGTATCCGACGCTAAACTGATAGTTAATTGTAACGTTCAGGGACTCCTAATGACGATGGATAACTCAAATGGCGTCGAGATGCAATATATCGACCTCCAGCAGACATGTCTCTATGGGTCTATTGCTGCCTAGGGCACCTTATGGTCGTTCTCCTCAGAGTCTAGATTTTCGAATCCGATGCTAAACTGATAGTTAATTGTCACGTTCTAGGTCTCCAAATGACGATGGAACACTCAAATTGCGTCGCTATTCAATACATCGTCCTCCAGCCGAATTGACTCCATGCGGTTATTGCTGCCTCGGGCACCTTATGGTCGTAATCCTGTGAGTCTAGATTTTCGAATCCGACGCATAGCTGATAGTTAATTGTAACGTTCAGCGCCTCCTAATGACGATGGAACACTCAAATTGCTTCGAGATTCAATACATCGTCATTGAGCCGACTTATCTTCAAGGCTTTATTGCTCCCTCGGGCACCTTATTGTCGTTCTCCAGTGAGTCTAGATTTTAGAATCCGACGCAGAAGTGATAGTTAATTGTAACGTTCAGGGCCTCCTAATGACGATGGAACACTCAAATTCCGTCGAGATTCAATACATCGTCATTCAGCCGACATGTCTCCAAGGATCTATTGCTGCCTCTGGCACCTTATGTTCGTTCTCCTGTGAGTCAAGATTTTAGAATCCGACGCAAAACTGATAGTTAATTTAACGTTCAGGGCTTCCTAATGTCGATGGAACACTCAAATTACGTCGAGATTCAATACATCGTCCTCTAGCCGACTTGTCTCCAAGGGGTATTGCTGACTCGGGCACCATATGGTCCGTCTCCTGTGAGTCTAGATTTTCGTATCCGACGCAAAAGTGATAGTTAATTGTAACGTCAACGCCTCCTAATGACGATGGACCACTCAAATTGCGTCGAGATTCAATACATCGTCCCCCAGCCGACTTGTCTCCAAGGGTTTATTGCTACCTCGAGCACTTTATGGTCGTTCTCCTGTGAGTCTAAATTTTCGAATTAGACGCAAAACTTATAGTTAATTGTAACGGTAAGGGCCTCCTAATGACGATGGAACATTCAAATTGCGTTGAGATTCAATAAATCGTCCTCCAGCCGACTTGCCTCCAAGGGGATATTGCTGCCTCCGGCACCTTATGGTCGTTCTCCTCAGAGTCTAGATTTTCGAATCCGACCCAAAACTGATGGTTAATTGTAACGTTCAGGGACTCCAAATGATGATGGAGCACTCAAATTGCGTCGAGATGCAATATATCGACCTCCAGCCGACTTGTCTCCAAGGGTCTATTGCTGCCTCGGGCACCTTATGGTCGTTCTCCTCAGAGTCCAGATTTTCGAATCCGACGCAAAACTGATACTTAACTGTCACGCCCTTGGTCTCCGAATGACGATGGAACACTCAAATTGCGTCGCGATTCAATAAATCTTCCTCCAGCCGACTTGTCTCCAACTGTCTATTGCTGCCTCGGGCACCTTAAGGTCGTTCTCCAGTGAGTCTAAATTTTCGAATCAGACGCAAAACTTAGAGTTATATGTAACGTTAGGGGCCTCCTAATGACGATCGAACACTGAAATTGCTTCGAGATTCAATACATCGTCCTCCAGCCGACTTGACTCCAAGGGGATATTGCTGCTTCGGGCACCTTATGGTCGTTCTCCTCTGAGTCTAGATTTTCGAATTCGACGAAAAACTGATAGTTAATTGTCACGTTCTGGGTCTCCTAATGACGATGGAACACTCAAATTGCGTCGCAATTCAATACATCGTCCTCCAGCCGACTTGTCTCCAAGGGTCTATTGCTGCCTTTGGCACCTTATGGTCGTTCTCCTGTGAGTCTTAATTTTCGACTCAGACGCAAAACTTATAGTTAATTGTAATCTTAAGGGCTTCCAAATGACGATGGAATACTCAAATTGCGTCGAGATTCTATATATCGTCCTCCAGCCGACTTGTCTCCAAGGGGATATTACTGCCTTGAGCACCTTATGGTCCGTCTCCTGTGAGTCTAGATTTTCGAATCCGACGCGATACTGCTAGTTATTTGTAACATCCTAATGACGTTGGAACACTCAAATTGCGAGATCCAAAACATCATCCTCCAGCCGACTTGTCTCCAAGGGGATATTGCTGCCTTGAGCAACTTATGGTCCGTCTCCTGTGAGTCTAGATTTTCGAATCCGACGCGATACTGCTTGTTATTTGTAACGTCCTAATGAGGTTGGAACACTCAAATTGCGTCGAGATTCATTACACCGTCCTTCAGCCGACTTGTCTCCAAGAGTCTATTGGTGCCTCGGGCACCTTATGGTGGTTCTCCTGTGAGTCAAGATTTTCGAATCCGAAGCAAAACTGATAGTTAATTGTAGCGTTCAGGGACTCGTAATGACGATGGAACACTCAAATTGGGTCGAAATGCAATACATCGACCACCAGCCGACTTGTCTCCAAGGGTCTAATGGTGCCTTGGGCACCTTATGGTCGTTCTCCTGTGGGTCTCGATTTTCGAATCCGACGCATAACTGATGGTTAATTGTAACGTTCAGCGCCTCCTAATGACGATGGAACACTCTAATTGCGTCGAGAATCAATACATCGTCATTCAGCCGACTTGTCTCCATTGCTGCCTCGGGCACCCTATGGTCGTTCTCCTCTGAGTCTAGATTTTAGAATCCGACGCAAAACTGATAGTTCATTGTAAAGTTCAGGGCCTCGTAATGACGATGGAACACTCAAATTAAGTCGAATTTCAATACATCGTCCTCCAGCCGACTTGTGGCCAAAGGGATATTGCTGCCTCGGGCACCATACGGTCCGTCTCCGGTGAGTCTAGATTTTCGTATCTGACTCAAAAATTATTGTTAATTGTAAAGTTCAGCGCCTCCTAATGACGATGGAACACTCAAATTGCGTCGAGATTCAATACATCGTCCTCCAGCCGACTTGTCTCCAAGGGCCTATTTCTGCCTCGGGCACCTTATGGTAGTATTCCTGAGTCTAGATTCTCGAATCCGACGCAAAACTGATAGTTAATTGTCACGTTCTGGGTCTTCGAATGACGATGGAACACTCAAATTGCGTCGCGATTCAATACATCGTCCTCCAGCCGACTTGCCTCAAAGGGTCTACTGCTGCCCCTCGCTGCACCTGTGCGTCTAGATTTTCGAATCAGACGCAAAACTGATAGTTAATTGTAACGTTCAGGGCCTCTTAATGACGATGGAACACTTAAATTACGTCGAGATTCAATACATCGTCCTCCAGCCGACTTGTCTCCAAGCGTATATTGCTGCCTCGGGCACCATATGGTCCGTCTCCCACGACTCTAGATTTTCGTATCCGACCCAAAACTGATAGTTAATTGTTACGTTCAGCGCCTCATAATGACGATATGCAATATATCGACCTCCAGCCGACATGTCTCTAAGGGTCTATTGCTGCCTAGGGCTCCTTATGGTAGTACTCCTGTGAGTCTAGATTTTCCAATCCGACGCATAGCTGATAGTTAATTGTAACGTTCAGGGCTTCCCAATGACGATGGAACACTCAAATTACGTCCGGAATTAATACATCGTCCTCCAGCCGACTAGTCTCCAAGGGTCTATTGCTGCCTCGGGCACCCTATGGTCGTACTTCTCAGAGTCTAGATTTTCGAATCCGGTGCAAAACCGATAGTTAATTGTCACGTTCTGTGTCTCCTAATGACGATGGAACACTCAAATTGCGTCGAGCTTCAATACATCGTCATCCAGCCGACTAGTCTCCAAGGGTATATTGCTGCCTATTGCACCTTATGGTCGTACTCCTGTGAGTCTAGATTTTCGAATCCGACGCATAGCTGATAGTTAATTGTAACGCACAGCGCCTCCTAATGACGATGGAACACTCAAATTGCGTCGAGATTCAATACATCGTCATTCAGCCGACTTATCTTCAAGGCTTTATTGCTGCCTCGGGCACCTTATGGTCGTTCTCCTGTGAGTCTAGATTTTAGAATCCGACGCAGAAGTGATAGTTAATTGTAACGTTCAGGGCCTCCTAATGACGATGGAACACTCAAATTGCGTCTAGATTCAATACATCGTCATTCAGCCGACTTATCTTCAAGGCTTTATTGCTGCCTCGGGCACCTTATGTTCGTTCTCCTGTGAGTCTAGATTTTCGTATCCGACCCAAACTGATAGTTAATTGTAACGTTCAACGCCTCCTAATGACGATGGACCACTCAAATTGCGTCGAGATTCAATACATCGTCCCCCAGCCGACTTGTCTCCAAGGGTCTATTGCTGCCTCGAGCACCTTATGGTCGTTCTCCTGTGAGTCTAAATTTTCGAGTCAGACGCAAAACTTATAGTTAATTGTAACGGTAAGGGGCTCATAATGACGATGTAACACTCAAATTGCTTTGAGATTCAATACATCGTCTTCCAGCCGACTTGCCTCCAAGGGGATATTGCTGCCTCCGGCACCTTATGGTCGTTATCCTCAGAGTCTAGATTTTCGAATCCGACCCCAAACTGAAAGTTAATTGTCACGTTCTGGGTCTCCTAATGACGATGGAACACTCAAATTGCGTCCCGATTCAATAAATCGTCCCCCAGCCGACTTGTCTCAAAGGGCCTATTGCTGCCCCTCTCACCTTATGGTCGTGCACCTGTGCGTCTAGATTTTCGAATCAGACGCAAAACTGATAGTTAATTGTAACGTTCAGGGACTCCTACTGACGATGCAACACTCAAATTGCGTCGAGATTCAATACATCGTCCTCCAGGCGATTTGTCTCCAAGGGTCTATTGCTGCCTCGGTCACCTTATGGTCGTTCTCATGTAAGTCTAAATTTTCGAATCACACGCAAAACTTATAGTTAATTGTAACGTTAAGGGCCTCCTACTGACGATGGAACACTCAAATTGCGTCGAGATTCAAAACATCGTCCTCCAGCCGACTTGCCTCCAAGGGGATATTGCTGCCTCCGGCACCTTATGGTCGTTATCCTCAGAGTCTAGATTTTTGAATCCGACCCCAAACTGATGGTTAGTTGTCACGTTCTGGGTCTCTTAATGACGATGGAACACTCAAATTGCGTCGCGATTCAATACATCGTCCTCTAGCCGACTTGTCTCCAAGGGTCTATTGCTGCCTCGGGCACCTTATGGTCGTTCTCCTGTGAGTCTAGATTTTCGAATCCAACGCATAGCTGATAGTTAATTGTAGCGATCAGCGCCTCCTAATGACGATGGAACACTCAAATTGCGTCGAGATTCAATACATCGTCATTCAGCCGACTTGTCTCCAAGGGTCTATTGCTGCCTCTGGCACCTTATGGTCGTTCTCCTGTGAGTCTAGATTTTAGAATCCGACGCAAAACTGATAGTTAATTTAAGGTTCAGGGCCTCCTAATGACGATGGAACACTCTAATTACGTCGAGATTAAATACATCGTCCTCCAGCCGAATTGTCTCGAAGGGGTATTGCTGCATCGGGCACCATATGGTCCGTCTCCTGTGAGTCTAGATTTTCGTATCCGACGCAAAACTGATAGTTAATTGTAACGTCAACGCCTCCTAATGACGATGGAACACTCAAATTGCGTCGCGATTCAATAAATCTTCCTCCAGCCGACTTGTCTCCAAGGGTCTATTGCTGCCTCGGGCTCCTTGTGTTCGTTCTCATGTAAGTCTAAATTTTCGAATCAGACGCAAAACTTATAGTTAATTGTAACGTTAATGGCCTCCTACTGACGATGGAACACTCAAATTGCGTCGAGATTCAATACATCGTCCTCCAGCCGACTTGCCTCCAGGGGGATATTTTCTGCCTCCGGCACCTGATGGTCGTACACCTCAGATTCGACATTTTCGAATCCGACGAAAAACTTATAGTTAATTGTAACGTTCAGGAACTCCTAATGACGTTGGACGCTCAAATTGCGTCGAAATTCAATACATCGCCCTTCAGTCGACTTGTCTGCAAGGGTTTATTGCTGCCTCGGGCACTTTATGGTGGTTCTCCTGTGAGTCTAGATTTTCGTATCCGACGCTAAACTGATAGTTCATTGTAACGTTCAGGGAGTCCTAATGACGATGGAACACTCAAATGGCGTCGAGATGCAATATATCGACCTCCAGCAGACATGTCTCTATGGGTCTATTGCTGCTTAGGGCACCATATGGTCGTTCTCCTCAGAGTCTAGATTTTCGAATCCAACGCATAGCTGATAGTTAATTGTAGCGATCAGCGCCTCCTAATGACGATGGAACACTCAAATTGCTTCGAGATTCAATACATCGTCATTCAGCCGACTTGTCTCCAAGGATCTATTGCTGCCTCTGGCACCTTATGGTCGTTCTCCTGTGAGTCTAGATTTTAGAATCCGACGCAAAACTGATAGTTAATTTAACGTTCAGGGCTTCCTAATGACGATGGAACACTCAAATTACGTCGAGATTCAATACATCGTCCTCCTGCCGACTTGTCTCCAAGGGGTATTGCTGCCTCGGGCTCCTTGTGTTCGTTCTCATGTAAGTCTAAATTTTCGAATCAGACGCAAAACTTGTAGTGTCGGTAGCTGGACCGACACCGTGATGTTGATTGCTGAAAATGAATGCTAAACTAAAGCTGTAGCCGATAGTGCACGCACGGCAATAAGCATACGGGCGTGAAGTCTGGAACATAAAAACTTATGAATGAATAAGAAGAAAAGTATGTAGATGCTTTTTACTTAACTTTTAATAATTCCTTGGAATACATCTCTCTTGAATACTCGTAAGCTATAGGCACTGATACAAATGGCTCCTTGCTAGTTCGTAGCCATTAACTTAGCTGATGGCTATTCTGTCTCTCGGCTAATGAGAGAGAAAGGCTTCGTACAACTGGGCGATAGCTAGGTTCTCGTACAACTGGGCGGTAGCTTGGTTCTCGTACAACTGGGGTCGAGTCCACTCTCGTATCACGAGACCTGCCTTGGTGGTGGCGCTAGGTCTGCGATCACAGTGGCGACACGCGGGTCCGACATGTACTACATGGACCGCGGCCGATTTAAACTACCACCTAGCAAGTGTGGTGTCTGGCGGTGACACCACATTCCTCCCCCGCAAATCGGCGAACGGTCGTGTAATAAGGCTTCCGCCCGCCGTGGGGAGGACCACATGTGGACGTATGGGAGGAGGTGGGGAGCCTAACAACAGGCGAGGCTGTGCCACCCGCACCCGGCCATCCGGTCCGAGGGGAGCTAGGAAACGCCTGCAAAACTAGTCCAGGGTGCACGTCAACATGCGGAGTATGCGCCCGTAATAAGACATGAGGGACCGAAGGGTCGATGTCCATGGCGTCGGGGTAGCCGACGCGCGATGACGTCATGTGGTCCGGAGCGGGCGGGCGTTCCATGGCGGAGGACAGCTGGTCACGGGAAGCGATCGGCGGCGCGTGACCCTGGGAGGCGCTTGGCGGCTGCCACGAAGCGTCGAATGCGGTCGGCGGCGGCGGCGGCTGCTGCTGCTGCTGCGGCGGCGGCGGCGCGTCGCCATGGGGCAAAATGGAAGGCATCGTCGGTAACACCTGGGGATGAGGCGAGCCAGTAGATGGGTCCCCAGGGCGCTGACCGGACGGCACCGTCGCTGAAAGCAGACGGGGAGCGGCAGAACCCGAGCGACGACAGAGGCGCAGCTGATTGAGATGCCGACGCACCTCACCAGAGGCCCCCAAAACCAAATACATCGCGCGGCCGAGGCAGCGAAGAATGCGCCCTGCGAGCCAACGCCGTGAACCTCGATAGTTGCGATAAAATACAACGTCGACTGGAGCAAAAGCAGGAGTGTGCCGCTGCGCAGGAACCTGATGCGGCGGATGCAGCAAAGACATCAAGGTGCGATGAGGACGACCGTGGAGCAACTCAGCCGGCGAGCGACCATCTCGGGGCTGAGAGCGATACGAAGACAAAAAGAGCAACAATGCGTCCTCCCGAGAATGCGACTCTTTCAATTTCAACATCTGTGACTTGAAAGTCCGGACCAATCGTTCAGCGGCACCGTTGGACTGAGGCGAAAACGGCGCGGATGTCAGATGTTGAATACCATTGGCCTGGCAGAATGACTGAAATTCTGCGGACATGAATTGTGGGCCATTGTCTGAAACAATAGTCTGCGGAAGACATTCAATGCAAAAGATAGCAGACAACGCTTGGATGGTGGCGGAGGACGTCGTGGAAGACATCCGGACAACAAAAGGAAAATTACTGAAGGCGTCGACCAGAACCAACCATCGAGCATTCCAGAATGGACCAGCAAAATCAATGTGCAAGCGTTGCCAAGGGGAAGTGGCTTTTGGCCACGCAAAGACTTTCCGCGGCGGTGCGGACTGTTGTTCGGCACACGCCGGGCACGAAGAACACATATTCGTAATCGCAGCTGACGAGCAAGTTGTTTCGTTCGCACTATACCCCAATGTCCTTGATGAAGAAGCCGTAAAACAGAGGACTGTAACGAACGTGGGACCACGACTCTGGACTGATCATTATCAGAACGCAACAACAAAACACCACGTCGAACAAAAAGTCTCTCCTTGTGAGCAAAAAATCGGCGAACCAACGGATCCTCGATCCGAGACTTTGACAAAGGCCATTGCGTAGCAACAAAACGTAAAACAGTAGCAAGGACAGGGTCAGCAGCTGTGGCTGTAGCTACACGACGAAAATCAATCGGAAACGATTCGACCACTTCATCGGTTTCCGAATCAATGAACATGCAAGCAAGTTCGGAAGAATCGAATGCTTTATCCTCAGCAACAGGCAAACGGGACAACGCATCGGCGTTTCCGTGCTTAGCAGTGGACCGATACAAGATATCGTAGCGGTACTGCGAGAGGAAAATAGACCAGCGAATGAATTTCTGCGCTGTACGTGGAGGTACAGGCTTGTTCGGATGAAAAAGCGACGTCAAAGGTTTGTGGTCTGTGATGATGGTAAAGTGACGACCATACAAGAAATCATGGAACTTAGTAACACCAAACACGAGAGCCAAAGCTTCTTTCTCTATCTGCGAATAATTTCTTTGCGCAGACGAGAGCAATTTGGACGCAAAGGCAATAGGGCGATCATGGGAGCCAACTTTGTGCGCAAGCACAGCACCGATCCCGAAATCTGATGCATCTACCATCAACAAAAGGGGTTTCTGGGGATCGAATGGCGTAAGGCAAGTATTAGAAAGCAACGCCGATTTCAACTGGCGAAAGGCGCGTTCACATTCCGTCGTCCAGACGAACGGAACACCTTTACGGCGTAAGCGATGAAGCGGAGCTGAAATGGAAGAGGCATTGCGCACATATTTATGATAATAGTTAATTTTACCCAACACACTCTGTAGCTGTTTCAGATTTTGAGGGGAAGGCAAATCGTGTATGGCACGGAGGTGCTCTGGACTTGGATGTATGCCTTGGGCATTAATGACATGTTAAACAACTTAAATAAATCTAGACCAAATAAGTTCACTGCAGAAGAAGAACGAAGAACGTAAAATGACACAAGTTTTGTTTGTCCCTTGAATGTTGCAAGAAGGCTGCACTGTCCTAACACAGGAATTTTCTGTCCGGAATATGTAGTTAGCTTAACATTTGCGGCACGCAACGGAGGTGCGCCCAGTTGTTTGTATGTGTCGTGATTGAGCAATGAAACTGCAGCTCCGGTATCGAGCTGGAATGGTATCACTTTGCCTTCAAAGTCTAAGTCCACAAAAAGTTTATTGTCCTGCTGACGACAAGAGCGACTGTTTTGTGCAATTGGAACAGACACTGGTACAAAATCACTTGCTAATTGACGTGATTTCCGGCGACGTCGACGCACAGTTTTTGTGGGACGATCACAGTCACTGTTAGAGAAAGTGTCACTGGACGAAGTGGAATTAACGACATGAATGTCCATAGGCGAAGGTCCACGAGCCTGAGTGTCCTTGGTTCGATTCCGGCGCGAAGCAAAGGGCCTGGAATGATTGTGATTGTCTGATCTGAGCTTTTTCTGGCAAACACTTTGAACATGTCCTTTCTTATTGCAGAAAAAGCAAATAGCTTGGCGTGACGGGCAATGTTCACGCGAATGTCTAGTAGCACACCGCGGGCATGATTTCACTGCATTTGTGGGCTGGCGCGGCACACCGGGCTCAGCGCGCGGCGTCAGCTGTGCGGACGGCCGCGAGGGCAGTTGACCGGGCCGCGTTGCGCGAGCGCGCCCGGCGGGCCGGTTAATGTTACACACAGCTGGCGAAGTTTCAAAAGATTCCTGAGCACAGTCAAGTGTGTCCTGTCTATCCAATATGTCTATCACTTGTTGAAGGGAGGGATTAACTAGTTTCAAAATTTGCTCCCGTATGCGAACATCAGAAACGTTCTGTGCAATTGCATCACGCACCATTGTATCTGAATAAGAAAGACCACAGTCACATTCAAAGGCACAGTCCCTAGTAAGTCCTTGCAATGTTGCTACCCACTCCCTATTAGTTTGACCGGCCGTACGTTTTGTACGAAAAAACGTATACCGTTTTGCAACCACATTAACTGTTTCTTTGAAATAGGCATCTAAGGCAGACAAAATTTCCTCGTATGACAAAGTTGCTACGTCGCGTCGGGGAAACAATTTCACTATCACACGGTATGTGGACACACCGACACAAGAAAGCAAAAACGGCTGCCGCTCATTACCTTGAATTCTGTAGGCAGCCAAGTGGAAGGCGAACTGACGAGACCACTCTTGCCAGGTCTCGTGGTTCGGGTCGTAGTGCCTAAAAGGCGGTGCAACGGCAGGTTGTGGCTGCGGTAGCGGTGAAGCGGCTGCGGCCGCATCGGTGTGCAGCGCACGTTGACCCTGGACGAGCTGTCCAAGGGCATCCAGTAACGCCTGCGTCTGCTGATTCTGCAAGCGATAAAATTCGGACAGTACATCTGGAGAATGTGGCGAAGCCATGACACAATGAAATGTAAGCAATCAGAAATAAATGTAAGCAATCAGAAAAAAGGTCCTTTTCCCTCGTCGCCAATATTTGTAGTGTCGGTAGCTGGACCGACACCGTGATGTTGATTGCTGAAAATGAATGCTAAACTAAAGCTGTAGCCGATAGTGCACGCACGGCAATAAGCATACGGGCGTGAAGTCTGGAACATAAAAACTTATGAATGAATAAGAAGAAAAGTATGTAGATGCTTTTTACTTAACTTTTAATAATTCCTTGGAATACATCTCTCTTGAATACTCGTAAGCTATAGGCACTGATACAAATGGCTCCTTGCTAGTTCGTAGCCATTAACTTAGCTGATGGCTATTCTGTCTCTCGGCTAATGAGAGAGAAAGGCTTCGTACAACTGGGCGATAGCTAGGTTCTCGTACAACTGGGCGGTAGCTTGGTTCTCGTACAACTGGGGTCGAGTCCACTCTCGTATCACGAGACCTGCCTTGGTGGTGGCGCTAGGTCTGCGATCACAGTGGCGACACGCGGGTCCGACATGTACTACATGGACCGCGGCCGATTTAAACTACCACCTAGCAAGTGTGGTGTCTGGCGGTGACACCACAAAACTTATAGTTAATTGTAACGTTAATGGCCTCCTAATGACGATGGACCTCTCAAATTGCGTCGAGATTCAATACATCGTCCCCCAGCCGACTTGTCTCCAAGTGTCTATTGCTGCCTCGAGCACTTTATGGTCGTTCTCCTGTGAGTCTAAATTTTCGAATCAGACGCAAAACTTATAGTTAATTGTAACGGTAAGGGCCTCCTAATGACGATGGAACACTCAAATTGCGTTGAGATTCAATAAATCGTCCTCCAGCCGACTTGCCTCCAAGGGGATATTGCTGCCTCCGGCACCTTATGGTCGTCCTCCTCTGAGTCTAGATTTTCGAATTCGACGGAAAACTGATAGTTAATTGTCACGTTCTGGGTCTCCTAATGCCGATGGAACCCTCAAATTGCGTCGCGATTCAATACATCGTCCTCCAGCCGACTTGTCTCCAAGGATCTATTGCTGCCTCTGGCACCATATGGTCGTTCTCCTGTGAGTCTTAATTTTCGACTCAGACGCAAAACTAATAGTTAATTGTAATCTTAAGGGCTTCCAAATGACGATGGAATACTCAAATTGCGTCGAGATTCTATACATCGTCCTCCAGCCGACTTGTCTCCAAGGGGATATTACTGCCTTGAGCACCTTATGGTCCGTCTCCTGTGAGTCTAGATTTTCGAATCCGACGCGATACTGCTAGTTATTTGTAACGTCCTAATGACGTTGGAACACTCAAATTGCGAGATCCAATACATCATCCTCCAACCGACTTGTCTCCAAGGGGATATTGCTGCCTTGAGCAACTTATGGTCCGTCTCCTGTGAGTCCAGATTTTCGAATCCGACGCGATACTGCTTGTTATTTGTAACGTGCTAATGAGGTTGGAACACTCAAATTGCGTCGAGATTCATTACACCGTCCTTCAGCCGACTTGTCTCCAAGAGTCTATTGCTGCCTCGGGCACCTTATGGTGGTTCTCCTGCGAGTCTAGATTTTCGAATCCGAAGCAAAACTGATAGTTAATTGTAACGTTCAGGGACTCGTAATGACGATGGAACGCTCAAATTGCGTCGAAATTCAATACATCGTCCTTCAGTCGACTTGTCTGCAAGGGTTTATTGCTGCCTCGGGCACCTTATGGTGGTTCTCCTGTGAGTCTAGATTTTCGAATCCGACGCTAAACTGATAGTTAATTGTAACGTTCAGGAACTCCTAATGACGATGGAACACTCAAATGGCGTCGAGATGCAATATATCGACCTCGTTCTCCTCAGAGTCTTTATTTTCGAATCCGATGCAAAACTGATAGTTAATTGTCACGTTCTAGGTCTCCAAATGACGATGGAACACTCAAATTGCGTCGCTAATCAATACATCGTCCTCCAGCCGAGTTGACACCATGGGGTTATTGCTGCCTCGGGCACCTTATGGTCGTAATCCTGTGAGTCTAGATTTTCGAATCCGACGCATAGCTGATAGTTAATTGTAACGTTCAGCGCCTCCTAATGACTATGGAACACTCAAATTGCTTCGAGATTCAATACAACGTCATTGAGCCGACTTATCTTCAAGGCTTTATTGCTCCCTCGGGCACCTTATTGTCGTTCTCCTGTGAGTCTAGATTTTAGAATCCGACGGAGAAGTGATAGTTAATTGTAACGTTCAGGGCCCCCTAATGACGATAGAACACTCAAATTACGTCGAGATTCAATACATCGTCCTGCAGTTGACTTGACTCCAATGGGATATTGCTGCCTCGGGCACCATATGGTCCGTCTCCTGTTTGTCTAGATTTTCGTATCCGACGCAAAACTGATGGTTAATTGTAACGCTCAGCAACTCCCAATGACGATGGAACACTCAAATTGCGTCGAGATTCAATACATCGTCATTCAGCCTACTTGTCTCCAAGGGTCTATTGCTGCCTCAGGCACCTTATGGTCGTTCTCCTCAGAGTCTAGTCTTTCGAATCCGAAGCTAAAGTGATTGTTAATTGTAACGTTCAGGGCTTCCTAATGACGATGGAACACTCTGATTACGTCCAGAATCAATACATCGTCCTCCACCCGACTATAGTCTCCAAGGGTCTATTGCTGCCTCGGGCACCTTATGGTCGTTCTGCTGTGAGTCTAGATTTTCGAATCCAACGCATAGCTGATAGTTAATTGTAGCGATCGGCGCCTCCTAATGACGATGGAACACTCAAATTGCGTCGAGATTCAATACATCGTCCCCCAGCCGACTTGTCTCCAAGTGTCTATTGCTGCCTCGAGCACTTTATGGTCGTTCTCCTGTGAGTCTAAATTTTCGAATCAGACGCAAAACTTATAGTTAATTGTAACGGTAAGGGCCTCCTAATGACGATGGAACACTCAAATGCGTTGAGATTCAATAAATCGTCCTCCAGCCGACTTGCCTCCAAGGGGATATTGCTGCCTCCGGCACCTTATGGTCGTCCTCCTCTGAGTCTAGATTTTCGAATTCGACGGAAAACTGATAGTTAATTGTCACGTTCTGGGTCTCCTAATGACGATGGAACCCTCAAATTGCGTCGCGATTCAATACATCATCCTCCAGCCGACTTGTCTCCAAGGGTCTATTGCTGCCTCTGGCACCTGATGGTCGTTCTCCTGTGAGTCTTAATTTTCGACTCAGACGCAAAACTAATAGTTAATTGTAATCTTAAGGGCTTCCAAATGACGATGGAATACTCAAATTGCGTCGAGATTCTATACATCGTCCTCCAGCCGACTTGTCTCCAAGGGTATATTACCGCCTTGAGCACCTTATGGTCCGTCTCCTGTGAGTCTAGATTTTCGAATCCGACTCGATACTGCTAGTTATTTGTAACTTCCTAATGACGTTGGAACACTCAAATTGCGAGATCCAATACATCATCCTCCAGCCGACTTGTCTCCAAGGGGATATTGCTGCCTTGAGCAACTTATGGTCCGTCTCCTGTGAGTCCAGATTTTCGAATCCGACGCGATACTGCTTGTTAATTGTAACGTCCTAATGAGGTTGGAACACTAAAATTACGTCGAGATTCATTACACCGTCCTTCAGCCGACTTGTCTCCAAGAGTCTATTGCTGCCGCGGGCACCTTACGGTGGTTCTCCTGTGAGTCTAGATTTTCGAATCCGAAGCAAAACTGATAGTTAATTGTAACGTTCAGGGACTCGTAATGACGATGGAACGCTCAAATTGCGTCGAAATTCAATACATCGTCCTTCAGTCGACTTGTCTGCAAGGGTTTATTGCTGCCTCGGGCACCATATGGTCCGTCTCCTGTGAGTCTAGGTTTTCGTATCCGACGCAAAACTGATAGTTAATTGTAACGCTCAGCCACTCCCAATGACGATGGAACACTCAAATTGCGTCGAGATTCAATACATCGTCATTCAGCCGACTTGTCTCCAAGAGTCTATTGCTGCCTCAGGCACCTTATGGTCGTTCTCCTCAGAGTCTAGTCTTTGGAATCCGATGCTAAAGTGATTGTTAATTGTAACGTTCAGATCTTCCTAATGACGATGGAACACTCTAATTACGTCCAGAATCAATACATCGTCCTCCAGCCGACTAGTCTCCAAGGGTCTATTGCTGCCTCGGGCACCTTATGGTCGTTCTCCTGTGAGTCTAGATTTTCGAATCCAACGCATAGCTGATAGTTAATTGTAGCGATCAGCGCCTCCTAATGACGATGGAACACTCAAATTGCGTCGAGATTCAATACATCGTCATTCAGCCGACTTGTCTCCAAGGATCTATTGCTGCCTCTGGCACCTTATGGTCGTTCTCCTGTGAGTCTAGATTTTAGAATCCGAAGCAGAACTGATAGTTAATTTAACGTTCAGGGCTTCCTAATGACGATGGAACACTCAAATTACGTCGAGATTGAATACATCGTCCTCCAGCCGACTTGTCTCCAAGGGGTATTGCTACCTCGGGCACCATATGGTCCGTCTCCTGTTAGTCTAGATTTTCGTATCCGACGCAAAAGTGATAGTTAATTGTAACGTCAACGCCTCGTAATGACGATGGACCACTCAAATTGCGTCGAGATTCAATACATCGTCCCCCAGCCGACTTGTCTCCAAGGGTCTATTGCTGCCTCGAGCACTTTATGGTCGTTCTACTGAGAGTCTAAATTTTCGAATCAGACGCAAAACTTATAGTTAATTGTAACGGTAAGGGCCTCCTAATGACGATGGAACACTCAAATTGCGTTGAGATTCAATAAATCGTCCTCCAGCCGAAATGCCTCCTAGGGGATTTGCTGCCTCCGGCACCTTATGGTCGTTCTCGTCAGAGTCTAGATTTTCGAATCCGACCCAAAACTGATAGTTAATTGTAACGTTAAGGTCGTCTTAACGAAGATGGAACACTCAAATTGCGTTGAGATTCAATACATCGTCCTCCAGCCGACTTGTCTCCAAGAGTCTATTGCTGCCTCGGGCACCTTATGGTGGTTCTCCTGCGAGTCTAGATTTTCGAATCCGAAGCAAAACTGATAGTTAATTGTAACGTTCAGGGACTCGTAATGACGATGGAACGCTCAAATTGCGTCGAAATTCAATACATCGTCCTTCAGTCGACTTGTCTGCAAGAGTTTATTGCTGCCTCGGGCACCTTATGGTGGTTCTCCTGTGAGTCTAGATTTTCGAATCCGACGCTAAACTGATAGTTAATTGTAACGTTCAGGAACTCCTAATGACGATGGAACACTCAAATGGCGTCGAGATGCAATATATCGACCTCGTTCTCCTCTGAGTCTTTATTTTCGAATCCGATGCAAAACTGATAGTTAATTGTCACGTTCTAGGTCTCCAAATGACGATGGAACACTCAAATTGCGTCGCTAATCAATACATCGTCCTCCAGCCGAGTTGACACCATGGGGTTATTGCTGCCTCGGGCACCTTATGGTCGTAATCCTGTGAGTCTAGATTTTCGAATCCGACGCATAGCTGATAGTTAATTGTAACGTTCAGCGCCTCCTAATGACTATGGAACACTCAAATTGCTTCGAGATTCAATACAACGTCATTGAGCCGACTTATCTTCAAGGCTTTATTGCTCCCTCGGGCACCTTATTGTCGTTCTCCTGTGAGTCTAGATTTTAGAATCCGACGGAGAAGTGATAGTTAATTGTAACGTTCAGGGCCCCCTAATGACGATAGAACACTCAAATTACGTCGAGATTCAATACATCGTCCTGCAGTTGACTTGACTCCAATGGGATATTGCTGCCTCGGGCACCATATGGTCCGTCTCCTGTTTGTCTAGATTTTCGTATCCGACGCAAAACTGATGGTTAATTGTAACGCTCAGCAACTCCCAATGACGATGGAACACTCAAATTGCGTCGAGATTCAATACATCGTCATTCAGCCTACTTGTCTCCAAGGGTCTATTGCTGCCTCAGGCACCTTATGGTCGTTCTCCTCAGAGTCTAGTCTTTCGAATCCGAAGCTAAAGTGATTGTTAATTGTAACGTTCAGGGCTTCCTAATGACGATGGAACACTCTGATTACGTCCAGAATCAATACATCGTCCTCCACCCGACTATAGTCTCCAAGGGTCTATTGCTGCCTCGGGCACCTTATGGTCGTTCTGCTGTGAGTCTAGATTTTCGAATCCAACGCATAGCTGATAGTTAATTGTAGCGATCGGCGCCTCCTAATGACGATGGAACACTCAAATTGCGTCGAGATTCAATACATCGTCCCCCAGCCGACTTGTCTCCAAGTGTCTATTGCTGCCTCGAGCACTTTATGGTCGTTCTCCTGTGAGTCTAAATTTTCGAATCAGACGCAAAACTTATAGTTAATTGTAACGGTAAGGGCCTCCTAATGACGATGGAACACTCAAATGCGTTGAGATTCAATAAATCGTCCTCCAGCCGACTTGCCTCCAAGGGGATATTGCTGCCTCCGGCACCTTATGGTCGTCCTCCTCTGAGTCTAGATTTTCGAATTCGACGGAAAACTGATAGTTAATTGTCACGTTCTGGGTCTCCTAATGACGATGGAACCCTCAAATTGCGTCGCGATTCAATACATCATCCTCCAGCCGACTTGTCTCCAAGGGTCTATTGCTGCCTCTGGCACCTGATGGTCGTTCTCCTGTGAGTCTTAATTTTCGACTCAGACGCAAAACTAATAGTTAATTGTAATCTTAAGGGCTTCCAAATGACGATGGAATACTCAAATTGCGTCGAGATTCTATAAATCGTCCTCCAGCCGACTTGTCTCCAAGGGTATATTACCGCCTTGAGCACCTTATGGTCCGTCTCCTGTGAGTCTAGATTTTCGAATCCGACTCGATACTGCTAGTTATTTGTAACTTCCTAATGACGTTGGAACACTCAAATTGCGAGATCCAATACATCATCCTCCAGCCGACTTGTCTCCAAGGGGATATTGCTGCCTTGAGCAACTTATGGTCCGTCTCCTGTGAGTCCAGATTTTCGAATCCGACGCGATACTGCTTGTTAATTGTAACGTCCTAATGAGGTTGGAACACTAAAATTACGTCGAGATTCATTACACCGTCCTTCAGCCGACTTGTCTCCAAGAGTCTATTGCTGCCGCGGGCACCTTACGGTGGTTCTCCTGTGAGTCTAGATTTTCGAATCCGAAGCAAAACTGATAGTTAATTGTAACGTTCAGGGACTCGTAATGACGATGGAACGCTCAAATTGCGTCGAAATTCAATACATCGTCCTTCAGTCGACTTGTCTGCAAGGGTTTATTGCTGCCTCGGGCACCATATGGTCCGTCTCCTGTGAGTCTAGGTTTTCGTATCCGACGCAAAACTGATAGTTAATTGTAACGCTCAGCCACTCCCAATGACGATGGAACACTCAAATTGCGTCGAGATTCAATACATCGTCATTCAGCCGACTTGTCTCCAAGAGTCTATTGCTGCCTCAGGCACCTTATGGTCGTTCTCCTCAGAGTCTAGTCTTTGGAATCCGATGCTAAAGTGATTGTTAATTGTAACGTTCAGATCTTCCTAATGACGATGGAACACTCTAATTACGTCCAGAATCAATACATCGTCCTCCAGCCGACTAGTCTCCAAGGGTCTATTGCTGCCTCGGGCACCTTATGGTCGTTCTCCTGTGAGTCTAGATTTTCGAATCCAACGCATAGCTGATAGTTAATTGTAGCGATCAGCGCCTCCTAATGACGATGGAACACTCAAATTGCGTCGAGATTCAATACATCGTCATTCAGCCGACTTGTCTCCAAGGATCTATTGCTGCCTCTGGCACCTTATGGTCGTTCTCCTGTGAGTCTAGATTTTAGAATCCGAAGCAGAACTGATAGTTAATTTAACGTTCAGGGCTTCCTAATGACGATGGAACACTCAAATTACGTCGAGATTGAATACATCGTCCTCCAGCCGACTTGTCTCCAAGGGGTATTGCTGCATCGGGCACCATATGGTCCGTCTCCTGTGAGTCTAGATTTTCGTATCCGACGCAAAACTGATAGTTAATTGTAACGTCAACGCCTCCTAATGACGATGGAACACTCAAATTGCGTCGCGATTCAATAAATCTTCCTCCAGCCGACTTGTCTCCAAGGGTCTATTGCTGCCTCGGGCTCCTTGTGTTCGTTCTCATGTAAGTCTAAATTTTCGAATCAGACGCAAAACTTATAGTTAATTGTAACGTTAATGGCCTCCTACTGACGATGGAACACTCAAATTGCGTCGAGATTCAATACATCGTCCTCCAGCCGACTTGCCTCCAGGGGGATATTTTCTGCCTCCGGCACCTGATGGTCGTACACCTCAGATTCGACATTTTCGAATCCGACGAAAAACTTATAGTTAATTGTAACGTTCAGGAACTCCTAATGACGTTGGACGCTCAAATTGCGTCGAAATTCAATACATCGCCCTTCAGTCGACTTGTCTGCAAGGGTTTATTGCTGCCTCGGGCACTTTATGGTGGTTCTCCTGTGAGTCTAGATTTTCGTATCCGACGCTAAACTGATAGTTCATTGTAACGTTCAGGGAGTCCTAATGACGATGGAACACTCAAATGGCGTCGAGATGCAATATATCGACCTCCAGCAGACATGTCTCTATGGGTCTATTGCTGCTTAGGGCACCATATGGTCGTTCTCCTCAGAGTCTAGATTTTCGAATCCAACGCATAGCTGATAGTTAATTGTAGCGATCAGCGCCTCCTAATGACGATGGAACACTCAAATTGCTTCGAGATTCAATACATCGTCATTCAGCCGACTTGTCTCCAAGGATCTATTGCTGCCTCTGGCACCTTATGGTCGTTCTCCTGTGAGTCTAGATTTTAGAATCCGACGCAAAACTGATAGTTAATTTAACGTTCAGGGCTCCTAATGACGATGGAACACTCAAATTACGTCGAGATTCAATACATCGTCCTCCTGCCGACTTGTCTCCAAGGGGTATTGCTGCCTCGGGCTCCTTGTGTTCGTTCTCATGTAAGTCTAAATTTTCGAATCAGACGCAAAACTTGTAGTGTCGGTAGCTGGACCGACACCGTGATGTTGATTGCTGAAAATGAATGCTAAACTAAAGCTGTAGCCGATAGTGCACGCACGGCAATAAGCATACGGGCGTGAAGTCTGGAACATAAAAACTTATGAATGAATAAGAAGAAAAGTATGTAGATGCTTTTTACTTAACTTTTAATAATTCCTTGGAATACATCTCTCTTGAATACTCGTAAGCTATAGGCACTGATACAAATGGCTCCTTGCTAGTTCGTAGCCATTAACTTAGCTGATGGCTATTCTGTCTCTCGGCTAATGAGAGAGAAAGGCTTCGTACAACTGGGCGATAGCTAGGTTCTCGTACAACTGGGCGGTAGCTTGGTTCTCGTACAACTGGGGTCGAGTCCACTCTCGTATCACGAGACCTGCCTTGGTGGTGGCGCTAGGTCTGCGATCACAGTGGCGACACGCGGGTCCGACATGTACTACATGGACCGCGGCCGATTTAAACTACCACCTAGCAAGTGTGGTGTCTGGCGGTGACACCACATTCCTCCCCCGCAAATCGGCGAACGGTCGTGTAATAAGGCTTCCGCCCGCCGTGGGGAGGACCACATGTGGACGTATGGGAGGAGGTGGGGAGCCTAACAACAGGCGAGGCTGTGCCACCCGCACCCGGCCATCCGGTCCGAGGGGAGCTAGGAAACGCCTGCAAAACTAGTCCAGGGTGCACGTCAACATGCGGAGTATGCGCCCGTAATAAGACATGAGGGACCGAAGGGTCGATGTCCATGGCGTCGGGGTAGCCGACGCGCGATGACGTCATGTGGTCCGGAGCGGGCGGGCGTTCCATGGCGGAGGACAGCTGGTCACGGGAAGCGATCGGCGGCGCGTGACCCTGGGAGGCGCTTGGCGGCTGCCACGAAGCGTCGAATGCGGTCGGCGGCGGCGGCGGCTGCTGCTGCTGCTGCGGCGGCGGCGGCGCGTCGCCATGGGGCAAAATGGAAGGCATCGTCGGTAACACCTGGGGATGAGGCGAGCCAGTAGATGGGTCCCCAGGGCGCTGACCGGACGGCACCGTCGCTGAAAGCAGACGGGGAGCGGCAGAACCCGAGCGACGACAGAGGCGCAGCTGATTGAGATGCCGACGCACCTCACCAGAGGCCCCCAAAACCAAATACATCGCGCGGCCGAGGCAGCGAAGAATGCGCCCTGCGAGCCAACGCCGTGAACCTCGATAGTTGCGATAAAATACAACGTCGACTGGAGCAAAAGCAGGAGTGTGCCGCTGCGCAGGAACCTGATGCGGCGGATGCAGCAAAGACATCAAGGTGCGATGAGGACGACCGTGGAGCAACTCAGCCGGCGAGCGACCATCTCGGGGCTGAGAGCGATACGAAGACAAAAAGAGCAACAATGCGTCCTCCCGAGAATGCGACTCTTTCAATTTCAACATCTGTGACTTGAAAGTCCGGACCAATCGTTCAGCGGCACCGTTGGACTGAGGCGAAAACGGCGCGGATGTCAGATGTTGAATACCATTGGCCTGGCAGAATGACTGAAATTCTGCGGACATGAATTGTGGGCCATTGTCTGAAACAATAGTCTGCGGAAGACCTTCAATGCAAAAGATAGCAGACAACGCTTGGATGGTGGCGGAGGACGTCGTGGAAGACATCCGGACAACAAAAGGAAAATTACTGAAGGCGTCGACCAGAACCAACCATCGAGCATTCCAGAATGGACCAGCAAAATCAATGTGCAAGCGTTGCCAAGGGGAAGTGGCTTTTGGCCACGCAAAGACTTTCCGCGGCGGTGCGGACTGTTGTTCGGCACACGCCGGGCACGAAGAACACATATTCGTAATCGCAGCTGACGAGCAAGTTGTTTCGTTCGCACTATACCCCAATGTCCTTGATGAAGAAGCCGTAAAACAGAGGACTGTAACGAACGTGGGACCACGACTCTGGACTGATCATTATCAGAACGCAACAACAAAACACCACGTCGAACAAAAAGTCTCTCCTTGTGAGCAAAAAATCGGCGAACCAACGGATCCTCGATCCGAGACTTTGACAAAGGCCATTGCGTAGCAACAAAACGTAAAACAGTAGCAAGGACAGGGTCAGCAGCTGTGGCTGTAGCTACACGACGAAAATCAATCGGAAACGATTCGACCACTTCATCGGTTTCCGAATCAATGAACATGCAAGCAAGTTCGGAAGAATCGAATGCTTTATCCTCAGCAACAGGCAAACGGGACAACGCATCGGCGTTTCCGTGCTTAGCAGTGGACCGATACAAGATATCGTAGCGGTACTGCGAGAGGAAAATAGACCAGCGAATGAATTTCTGCGCTGTACGTGGAGGTACAGGCTTGTTCGGATGAAAAAGCGACGTCAAAGGTTTGTGGTCTGTGATGATGGTAAAGTGACGACCATACAAGAAATCATGGAACTTAGTAACACCAAACACGAGAGCCAAAGCTTCTTTCTCTATCTGCGAATAATTTCTTTGCGCAGACGAGAGCAATTTGGACGCAAAGGCAATAGGGCGATCATGGGAGCCAACTTTGTGCGCAAGCACAGCACCGATCCCGAAATCTGATGCATCTACCATCAACAAAAGGGGTTTCTGGGGATCGAATGGCGTAAGGCAAGTATTAGAAAGCAACGCCGATTTCAACTGGCGAAAGGCGCGTTCACATTCCGTCGTCCAGACGAACGGAACACCTTTACGGCGTAAGCGATGAAGCGGAGCTGAAATGGAAGAGGCATTGCGCACATATTTATGATAATAGTTAATTTTACCCAACACACTCTGTAGCTGTTTCAGATTTTGAGGGGAAGGCAAATCGTGTATGGCACGGAGGTGCTCTGGACTTGGATGTATGCCTTGGGCATTAATGACATGTTAAACAACTTAAATAAATCTAGACCAAATAAGTTCACTGCAGAAGAAGAACGAAGAACGTAAAATGACACAAGTTTTGTTTGTCCCTTGAATGTTGCAAGAAGGCTGCACTGTCCTAACACAGGAATTTTCTGTCCGGAATATGTAGTTAGCTTAACATTTGCGGCACGCAACGGAGGTGCGCCCAGTTGTTTGTATGTGTCGTGATTGAGCAATGAAACTGCAGCTCCGGTATCGAGCTGGAATGGTATCACTTTGCCTTCAAAGTCTAAGTCCACAAAAAGTTTATTGTCCTGCTGACGACAAGAGCGACTGTTTTGTGCAATTGGAACAGACACTGGTACAAAATCACTTGCTAATTGACGTGATTTCCGGCGACGTCGACGCACAGTTTTTGTGGGACGATCACAGTCACTGTTAGAGAAAGTGTCACTGGACGAAGTGGAATTAACGACATGAATGTCCATAGGCGAAGGTCCACGAGCCTGAGTGTCCTTGGTTCGATTCCGGCGCGAAGCAAAGGGCCTGGAATGATTGTGATTGTCTGATCTGAGCTTTTTCTGGCAAACACTTTGAACATGTCCTTTCTTATTGCAGAAAAAGCAAATAGCTTGGCGTGACGGGCAATGTTCACGCGAATGTCTAGTAGCACACCGCGGGCATGATTTCACTGCATTTGTGGGCTGGCGCGGCACACCGGGCTCAGCGCGCGGCGTCAGCTGTGCGGACGGCCGCGAGGGCAGTTGACCGGGCCGCGTTGCGCGAGCGCGCCCGGCGGGCCGGTTAATGTTACACACAGCTGGCGAAGTTTCAAAAGATTCCTGAGCACAGTCAAGTGTGTCCTGTCTATCCAATATGTCTATCACTTGTTGAAGGGAGGGATTAACTAGTTTCAAAATTTGCTCCCGTATGCGAACATCAGAAACGTTCTGTGCAATTGCATCACGCACCATTGTATCTGAATAAGAAAGACCACAGTCACATTCAAAGGCACAGTCCCTAGTAAGTCCTTGCAATGTTGCTACCCACTCCCTATTAGTTTGACCGGCCGTACGTTTTGTACGAAAAAACGTATACCGTTTTGCAACCACATTAACTGTTTCTTTGAAATAGGCATCTAAGGCAGACAAAATTTCCTCGTATGACAAAGTTGCTACGTCGCGTCGGGGAAACAATTTCACTATCACACGGTATGTGGACACACCGACACAAGAAAGCAAAAACGGCTGCCGCTCATTACCTTGAATTCTGTAGGCAGCCAAGTGGAAGGCGAACTGACGAGACCACTCTTGCCAGGTCTCGTGGTTCGGGTCGTAGTGCCTAAAAGGCGGTGCAACGGCAGGTTGTGGCTGCGGTAGCGGTGAAGCGGCTGCGGCCGCATCGGTGTGCAGCGCACGTTGACCCTGGACGAGCTGTCCAAGGGCATCCAGTAACGCCTGCGTCTGCTGATTCTGCAAGCGATAAAATTCGGACAGTACATCTGGAGAATGTGGCGAAGCCATGACACAATGAAATGTAAGCAATCAGAAATAAATGTAAGCAATCAGAAAAAAGGTCCTTTTCCCTCGTCGCCAATATTTGTAGTGTCGGTAGCTGGACCGACACCGTGATGTTGATTGCTGAAAATGAATGCTAAACTAAAGCTGTAGCCGATAGTGCACGCACGGCAATAAGCATACGGGCGTGAAGTCTGGAACATAAAAACTTATGAATGAATAAGAAGAAAAGTATGTAGATGCTTTTTACTTAACTTTTAATAATTCCTTGGAATACATCTCTCTTGAATACTCGTAAGCTATAGGCACTGATACAAATGGCTCCTTGCTAGTTCGTAGCCATTAACTTAGCTGATGGCTATTCTGTCTCTCGGCTAATGAGAGAGAAAGGCTTCGTACAACTGGGCGATAGCTAGGTTCTCGTACAACTGGGCGGTAGCTTGGTTCTCGTACAACTGGGGTCGAGTCCACTCTCGTATCACGAGACCTGCCTTGGTGGTGGCGCTAGGTCTGCGATCACAGTGGCGACACGCGGGTCCGACATGTACTACATGGACCGCGGCCGATTTAAACTACCACCTAGCAAGTGTGGTGTCTGGCGGTGACACCACAAAACTTATAGTTAATTGTAACGTTAATGGCCTCCTAATGACGATGGACCTCTCAAATTGCGTCGAGATTCAATACATCGTCCCCCAGCCGACTTGTCTCCAAGTGTCTATTGCTGCCTCGAGCACTTTATGGTCGTTCTCCTGTGAGTCTAAATTTTCGAATCAGACGCAAAACTTATAGTTAATTGTAACGGTAAGGGCCTCCTAATGACGATGGAACACTCAAATTGCGTTGAGATTCAATAAATCGTCCTCCAGCCGACTTGCCTCCAAGGGGATATTGCTGCCTCCGGCACCTTATGGTCGTCCTCCTCTGAGTCTAGATTTTCGAATTCGACGGAAAACTGATAGTTAATTGTCACGTTCTGGGTCTCCTAATGCCGATGGAACCCTCAAATTGCGTCGCGATTCAATACATCGTCCTCCAGCCGACTTGTCTCCAAGGATCTATTGCTGCCTCTGGCACCATATGGTCGTTCTCCTGTGAGTCTTAATTTTCGACTCAGACGCAAAACTAATAGTTAATTGTAATCTTAAGGGCTTCCAAATGACGATGGAATACTCAAATTGCGTCGAGATTCTATACATCGTCCTCCAGCCGACTTGTCTCCAAGGGGATATTACTGCCTTGAGCACCTTATGGTCCGTCTCCTGTGAGTCTAGATTTTCGAATCCGACGCGATACTGCTAGTTATTTGTAACGTCCTAATGACGTTGGAACACTCAAATTGCGAGATCCAATACATCATCCTCCAACCGACTTGTCTCCAAGGGGATATTGCTGCCTTGAGCAACTTATGGTCCGTCTCCTGTGAGTCCAGATTTTCGAATCCGACGCGATACTGCTTGTTATTTGTAACGTGCTAATGAGGTTGGAACACTCAAATTGCGTCGAGATTCATTACACCGTCCTTCAGCCGACTTGTCTCCAAGAGTCTATTGCTGCCTCGGGCACCTTATGGTGGTTCTCCTGCGAGTCTAGATTTTCGAATCCGAAGCAAAACTGATAGTTAATTGTAACGTTCAGGGACTCGTAATGACGATGGAACGCTCAAATTGCGTCGAAATTCAATACATCGTCCTTCAGTCGACTTGTCTGCAAGGGTTTATTGCTGCCTCGGGCACCTTATGGTGGTTCTCCTGTGAGTCTAGATTTTCGAATCCGACGCTAAACTGATAGTTAATTGTAACGTTCAGGAACTCCTAATGACGATGGAACACTCAAATGGCGTCGAGATGCAATATATCGACCTCGTTCTCCTCAGAGTCTTTATTTTCGAATCCGATGCAAAACTGATAGTTAATTGTCACGTTCTAGGTCTCCAAATGACGATGGAACACTCAAATTGCGTCGCTAATCAATACATCGTCCTCCAGCCGAGTTGACACCATGGGGTTATTGCTGCCTCGGGCACCTTATGGTCGTAATCCTGTGAGTCTAGATTTTCGAATCCGACGCATAGCTGATAGTTAATTGTAACGTTCAGCGCCTCCTAATGACTATGGAACACTCAAATTGCTTCGAGATTCAATACAACGTCATTGAGCCGACTTATCTTCAAGGCTTTATTGCTCCCTCGGGCACCTTATTGTCGTTCTCCTGTGAGTCTAGATTTTAGAATCCGACGGAGAAGTGATAGTTAATTGTAACGTTCAGGGCCCCCTAATGACGATAGAACACTCAAATTACGTCGAGATTCAATACATCGTCCTGCAGTTGACTTGACTCCAATGGGATATTGCTGCCTCGGGCACCATATGGTCCGTCTCCTGTTTGTCTAGATTTTCGTATCCGACGCAAAACTGATGGTTAATTGTAACGCTCAGCAACTCCCAATGACGATGGAACACTCAAATTGCGTCGAGATTCAATACATCGTCATTCAGCCTACTTGTCTCCAAGGGTCTATTGCTGCCTCAGGCACCTTATGGTCGTTCTCCTCAGAGTCTAGTCTTTCGAATCCGAAGCTAAAGTGATTGTTAATTGTAACGTTCAGGGCTTCCTAATGACGATGGAACACTCTGATTACGTCCAGAATCAATACATCGTCCTCCACCCGACTATAGTCTCCAAGGGTCTATTGCTGCCTCGGGCACCTTATGGTCGTTCTGCTGTGAGTCTAGATTTTCGAATCCAACGCATAGCTGATAGTTAATTGTAGCGATCGGCGCCTCCTAATGACGATGGAACACTCAAATTGCGTCGAGATTCAATACATCGTCCCCCAGCCGACTTGTCTCCAAGTGTCTATTGCTGCCTCGAGCACTTTATGGTCGTTCTCCTGTGAGTCTAAATTTTCGAATCAGACGCAAAACTTATAGTTAATTGTAACGGTAAGGGCCTCCTAATGACGATGGAACACTCAAATGCGTTGAGATTCAATAAATCGTCCTCCAGCCGACTTGCCTCCAAGGGGATATTGCTGCCTCCGGCACCTTATGGTCGTCCTCCTCTGAGTCTAGATTTTCGAATTCGACGGAAAACTGATAGTTAATTGTCACGTTCTGGGTCTCCTAATGACGATGGAACCCTCAAATTGCGTCGCGATTCAATACATCATCCTCCAGCCGACTTGTCTCCAAGGGACTATTGCTGCCTCTGGCACCTGATGGTCGTTCTCCTGTGAGTCTTAATTTTCGACTCAGACGCAAAACTAATAGTTAATTGTAATCTTAAGGGCTTCCAAATGACGATGGAATACTCAAATTGCGTCGAGATTCTATACATCGTCCTCCAGCCGACTTGTCTCCAAGGGTATATTACCGCCTTGAGCACCTTATGGTCCGTCTCCTGTGAGTCTAGATTTTCGAATCCGACTCGATACTGCTAGTTATTTGTAACTTCCTAATGACGTTGGAACACTCAAATTGCGAGATCCAATACATCATCCTCCAGCCGACTTGTCTCCAAGGGGATATTGCTGCCTTGAGCAACTTATGGTCCGTCTCCTGTGAGTCCAGATTTTCGAATCCGACGCGATACTGCTTGTTAATTGTAACGTCCTAATGAGGTTGGAACACTAAAATTACGTCGAGATTCATTACACCGTCCTTCAGCCGACTTGTCTCCAAGAGTCTATTGCTGCCGCGGGCACCTTACGGTGGTTCTCCTGTGAGTCTAGATTTTCGAATCCGAAGCAAAACTGATAGTTAATTGTAACGTTCAGGGACTCGTAATGACGATGGAACGCTCAAATTGCGTCGAAATTCAATACATCGTCCTTCAGTCGACTTGTCTGCAAGAGTTTATTGCTGCCTCGGGCACCTTATGGTGGTTCTCCTGTGAGTCTAGATTTTCAGGGACTCCTAATGTCGATGGAACACTCAAATGGCGTCGAGATGCAATATATCGACCTCGTTCTCCTCAGAGTCTTTATTTTCGAATCCGATGCAAAACTGATAGTTAATTGTCACGTTCTAGGTCTCCAAATGACGATGGAACACTCAAATTGCGTCGCTAATCAATACATCGTCCTCCAGCCGAGTTGACACCATGGGGTTATTGCTGCCTCGGGCACCTTATGGTCGTAATCCTGTGAGTCTAGATTTTCGAATCCGACGCATAGCTGATAGTTAATTGTAACGTTCAGCGCCTCCTAATGACTATGGAACACTCAAATTGCTTCGAGATTCAATACAACGTCATTGAGCCGACTTATCTTCAAGGATTTATTGCTCCCTCGGGCACCTTATTGTCGTTCTCCTGTGAGTCTAGATTTTAGAATCCGACGGAGAAGTGATAGTTAATTGTAACGTTCAGGGCCTCCTAATGACGATGGAACACTCAAATTGCGTCGAGATTCAATACATCGTCCCCCAGCCGACTTGTCTCCAAGTGTCTATTGCTGCCTCGAGCACTTTATGGTCGTTCTCCTGTGAGTCTAAATTTTCGCATCAGACGCAAAACTTATAGTTAATTGTAACGGTAAGGGCCTCCTAATGACGATGGAACACTCAAATTGCGTTGAGATTCAATAAATCGTCCTCCAGCCGACTTGCCTCCTAGGGGATTTGCTGCCTCCGGCACCTCATGGTCGTTCTCGTCAGAGTCTAGATTTTCGAATCCGACCCAAAACTGATAGTTAATTGTAACGTTAAGGTCGTCTTAACGAAGATGGAACACTCAAATTGCGTTGAGATTCAATACATCGTCCTCCAGCCGACTTGTCTCCAAGGGGATATTGCTGCCTTGGGCACCGTGTGGTCCGTCTCCTGTAAGTCCAGATTTTCGAATCCGACGGAAACTGCTAATTAATTGTAACGTTCAGTGCCTCCTAATGACGTTGGAACTCTCAAATTGCGTCGTGATTCAATACATCGTCCTTCCGCCGACTTGTCTCCAAGAGTTTATTGCTGCCTCGGGCACCTTTTGGTGGTTCACCTGTGAGTCTAGATTTTCGAATCCGACGAAAAACTGATAGTTAATTGTCTCGTTCTGGGTCTCCTAATGACGATGGAACCCTCAAATTGCGTCGCGATTCAATACATCGTCCTCCAGCCGACTTGTCTGCCGACTGCCTCTGCACCTTATGGTCGTTCTCCTGTGAGTCTTAATTTTCTACTCAGACGCAAAACTTATAGTTAATTGTAGTCCTAAGGGCCTCCAAATGACGATGGAATACTCAAATTGCGTCGAGATTCTAAACATCGTCCTCCAGCCGACTTGTCTCCAAGGGGATATTACTGCCTTGAGCACCTAATGGTCCGTCTCCTGTGAGTCTAGATTTTCGAATCCGACGCGATACTGCTAGTTATTTGTAACGTCCTAATGACGTTGGAACACTCAAATTGCGAGATCCAATACATCATCCTCCAACCGACTTGTCTCCAAGGGGATATTGCTGCCTTGAGCAACTTATGGTCCGTCTCCTGTGAGTCCAGATTTTCGAATCCGACGCGATACTGCTTGTTATTTGTAACGTGCTAATGAGGTTGGAACACTCAAATTGCGTCGAGATTCATTACACCGTCCTTCAGCCGACTTGTCTCCAAGAGTCTATTGCTGCCTCGGGCACCTTATGGTGGTTCTCCTGCGAGTCTAGATTTTCGAATCCGAAGCAAAACTGATAGTTAATTGTAACGTTCAGGGACTCGTAATGACGATGGAACGCTCAAATTGCGTCGAAATTCAATACATCGTCCTTCAGTCGACTTGTCTGCAAGGGTTTATTGCTGCCTCGGGCACCTTATGGTGGTTCTCCTGTGAGTCTAGATGTTCGAATCCGACGCTAAACTGATAGTTAATTGTAACGTTCAGGGACTCCTAATGACGATGGAACACTCAAATGGCGTCGAGATGCAATATATCGACCTCGTTCTCCTCAGAGTCTTTATTTTCGAATCCGATGCAAAACTGATAGTTAATTGTCACGTTCTAGGTCTCCAAATGACGATGGAACACTCAAATTGCGTCGCTAATCAATACATCGTCCTCCAGCCGACTTGACACCATGGGGTTATTGCTGCCTCGGGCACCTTATGGTCGTAATCCTGTGAGTCTAGATTTTCGAATCCGACGCATAGCTGATAGTTAATTGTAACGTTCAGCGCCTCCTAATGACTATGGAACACTCAAATTGCTTCGAGATTCAATACAACGTCATTGAGCCGACTTATCTTCAAGGCTTTATTGCTCCCTCGGGCACCTTATTGTCGTTCTCCTGTGAGTCTAGATTTTAGAATCCGACGCAGAAGTGATAGTTAATTGTAACGTTCAGGGCCTCCTAATGACGATGGAACACTCAAATTACGTCGAGATTCAATACATCGTCCTGCAGTTGACTTGACTCCAATGGGATATTGCTGCCTCGGGCACCATATGGTCCGTCTCCTGTTTGTCTAGATTTTCGTATCCGACGCAAAACTGATGGTTAATTGTAACGCTCAGCAACTCCCAATGACGATGGAACACTCAAATTGCGTCGAGATTCAATACATCGTCATTCAGCCTACTTGTCTCCAAGGGTCTATTGCTGCCTCAGGCACCTTATGGTCGTTCTCCTCAGAGTCTAGTCTTTCGAATCCGAAGCTAAAGTGATTGTTAATTGTAACGTTCAGGGCTTCCTAATGACGATGGAACAGTCTGATTACGTCCAGAATCAATACATCGTCCTCCACCCGACTAGTCTCCAAGGGTCTATTGCTGCCTCGGGCACCTTATGGTCGTTCTGCTGTGAGTCTAGATTTTCGAATCCAACGCATAGCTGATAGTTAATTGTAGCGATCGACGCCTCCTAATGACGATGGAACACTCAAATTGCGTCGAGATTCAATACATCGTCCTCCAGCCGACTTGTCTCCAAGGGGTATTGCTGCCTCGGGCACCATATGGTCCGTCTCCTGTGAGTCTAGATTTTCGTATCCGACGCAAAAGTGATAGTTAATTGTAACGTCAACGCCTCCTAATGACGATGGACCACTCAAATTGCGTCGAGATTCAATACATCTTCCCCCAGCCGACTTGTCTCCAAGTGTCTATTGCTGCCTCGAGCACTTTATGGTCGTTCTCCTGTGAGTCTAAATTTTCGAATCAGACGCAAAACTTATAGTTAATTGTAACGGTAAGGGCCTCCTAATGACGATGGAACACTCAAATGCGTTGAGATTCAATAAATCGTCCTCCAGCCGACTTGCCTCCAAGGGGATATTGCTGCCTCCGGCACCTTATGGTCGTCCTCCTCTGAGTCTAGATTTTCGAATTCGACGGAAAACTGATAGTTAATTGTCACGTTCTGGGTCTCCTAATGACGATGGAACCCTCAAATTGCGTCGCGATTCAATACATCATCCTCCAGCCGACTTGTCTCCAAGGGTCTATTGCTGCCTCTGGCACCTGATGGTCGTTCTCATGTGAGTCTTAATTTTCGACTCAGACGCAAAACTAATAGTTAATTGTAATCTTAAGGGCTTCCAAATGACGATGGAATACTCAAATTGCGTCGAGATTCTATACATCGTCCTCCAGCCGACTTGTCTCCAAGGGTATATTACCGCCTTGAGCACCTTATGGTCCGTCTCCTGTGAGTCTAGATTTTCGAATCCGACTCGATACTGCTAGTTATTTGTAACTTCCTAATGACGTTGGAACACTCAAATTGCGAGATCCAATACATCATCCTCCAGCCGACTTGTCTCCAAGGGGATATTGCTGCCTTGAGCAACTTATGGTCCGTCTCCTGTGAGTCCAGATTTTCGAATCCGACGCGATACTGCTTGTTAATTGTAACGTCCTAATGAGGTTGGAACACTCAAATTGCGTCGAGATTCATTACACCGTCCTTCAGCCGACTTGTCTCCAAGAGTCTATTGCTGCCGCGGGCACCTTACGGTGGTTCTCCTGTGAGTCTAGATTTTCGAATCCGAAGCAAAACTGATAGTTAATTGTAACGTTCAGGGACTCGTAATGACGATGGAACGCTCAAATTGCGTCGAAATTCAATACATCGTCCTTCAGTCGACTTGTCTGCAAGGGTTTATTGCTGCCTCGGGCACCTTATGGTGGTTCTCCTGTGAGTCTAGATTTTCGAATCCGACGCTAAACTGATAGTTAATTGTAACGTTCAGGGACTCCTAATGACGATGGAACACTCAAATGGCGTCGAGATGCAATAAATCGGCCTCCAGCAGACATGTCTCTGTGGGTCTATTGCTGCCTAGGGCACCTTATGGTCGTTCTCCTCAGAGTCTAGATTTTCGAATCCGATGCAAACCTGATAGTTAATTGTCACGTTCTAGGTCTCCAAATGACGATGGAACACTCAAATTGCGTCGCTATTCAATACATCGTCCTCCAGCCGACTTGTCTCCATGGGGTTATTGCTGCCTCGGGCACCTTATGGTCGTAATCCTGTGAGTCTAGATTTTCGAATCCGACGCATAGCTGATAGTTAATTGTAACGTTCAGCGCCTCCTAATGACTATGGAACACTCAAATTGCTTCGAGATTCAATACATCGTCATTGAGCCGACTTATCTTCAAGGCTTTATTGCTCCCTCGGGCACCTTATTGTCGTTCTCCTGTGAGTCTAGATTTTAGAATCCGACGCAGAAGTAATAGTTAATTGTAACGTTCAGGGCCTCGTAATGACTATGGAACACTCAAATTACGTCGAGATTCAATACATCGTCCTGCAGCTGACTTGACTCCAATGGGATAATGCTGCCTCGGGCACCATATGGTCCGTCTCCTGTGAGTCTAGATTTTCGTATCCGACGCAAAACTGATAGTTAATTGTAACGCTCAGCCACTCCCAATGACGATGGAACACTCAAATTGCGTCGAGATTCAATACATCGTCATTCAGCCGACTTGTCTCCAAGAGTCTATTGCTGCCTCAGGCACCTTATGGTCGTTCTCCTCAGAGTCTAGTCTTTGGAATCCGATGCTAAAGTGATTGTTAATTGTAACGTTCAGATCTTCCTAATGACGATGGAACACTCTAATTACGTCCAGAATCAATACATCGTCCTCCAGCCGACTAGTCTCCAAGGGTCTATTGCTACCTCGGGCACCTTATGGTCGTTCTCCTGTGAGTCTAGATTTTCGAATCCAACGCATAGCTGATAGTTAATTGTAGCGATCAGCGCCTCCTAATGACGATGGAACACTCAAATTGCGTCGAGATTCAATACATCGTCATTCAGCCGACTTGTCTCCAAGGATCTATTGCTGCCTCTGGCACCTTATGGTCGTTCTCCTGTGAGTCTAGATTTTAGAATCCGAAGCAGAACTGATAGTTAATTTAACGTTCAGGGCTTCCTAATGACGATGGAACACTCAAATTACGTCGAGATTGAATACATCGTCCTCCAGCCGACTTGTCTCCAAGGGGTATTGCTACCTCGGGCACCATATGGTCCGTCTCCTGTTAGTCTAGATTTTCGTATCCGACGCAAAAGTGATAGTTAATTGTAACGTCAACGCCTCGTAATGACGATGGACCACTCAAATTGCGTCGAGATTCAATACATCGTCCCCCAGCCGACTTGTCTCCAAGGGTCTATTGCTGCCTCTACTGAGAGTCTAAATTTTCGAATCAGACGCAAAACTTATAGTTAATTGTAACGGTAAGGGCCTCCTAATGACGATGGAACACTCAAATTGCGTTGAGATTCAATAAATCGTCCTCCAGCCGACTTGCCTCCTAGGGGATTTGCTGCCTCCGGCACCTTATGGTCGTTCTCGTCAGAGTCTAGATTTTCGAATCCGACCCAAAACTGATAGTTAATTGTAACGTTAAGGTCGTCTTAACGAAGATGGAACACTCAAATTGCGTTGAGATTCAATACATCGTCCTCCAGCCGACTTGTCTCCAAGGGGATATTGCTGCCTTGGGCACCGTGTGGTCCGTCTCCTGTAAGTCCAGATTTTCGAATCCGACGCGAAACTGCTAATTAATTGTAACGTTCAGTGCCTCCTAATGACGTTGGAACTCTCAAATTGCGTCGTGATTCAATACATCGTCCTTCCGCCGACTTGTCTCCAAGAGTTTATTGCTGCCTCGGGCACCTTTTGGTGGTTCACCTGTGAGTCTAGATTTTCTAATCCGACGAAAAACTGATAGTTAATTGTCACGTTCTGGGTCTCCTAATGACGATGGAACCCTCAAATTGCGTCGCGATTCAATACATCGTCCTCCAGCCGACTTGTCTGCCGACTGCCTCTGCACCTTATGGTCGTTCTCCTGTGAGTCTTAATTTTCTACTCAGACGCAAAACTTATAGTTAATTGTAGTCCTAAGGGCCTCCAAATGACGATGGAATACTCAAATTGCATCGAGATTCTAAACATCGTCCTCCAGCCGACTTGTCTCCAAGGGGATATTACTGCCTTGAGCACCTAATGGTCCGTCTCCTGTGAGTCTAGATTTTCGAATCCGACGCGATACTGCTAGTTATTTGTAACGTCCTAATGACGTTGGAACACTCAAATTGCGAGATCCAATACATCATCCTCCAACCGACTTGTCTCCAAGGGGATATTGCTGCCTTGAGCAACTTATGGTCCGTCTCCTGTGAGTCCAGATTTTCGAATCCGACGCGATACTGCTTGTTATTTGTAACGTGCTAATGAGGTTGGAACACTCAAATTGCGTCGAGATTCATTACACCGTCCTTCAGCCGACTTGTCTCCAAGAGTCTATTGCTGCCTCGGGCACCTTATGGTGGTTCTCCTGCGAGTCTAGATTTTCGAATCCGAAGCAAAACTGATAGTTAATTGTAACGTTCAGGGACTCGTAATGACGATGGAACGCTCAAATTGCGTCGAAATTCAATACATCGTCCTTCAGTCGACTTGTCTGCAAGGGTTTATTGCTGCCTCGGGCACCTTATGGTGGTTCTCCTGTGAGTCTAGATGTTCGAATCCGACGCTAAACTGATAGTTAATTGTAACGTTCAGGGACTCCTAATGACGATGGAACACTCAAATGGCGTCGAGATGCAATATATCGACCTCGTTCTCCTCAGAGTCTTTATTTTCGAATCCGATGCAAAACTGATAGTTAATTGTCACGTTCTAGGTCTCCAAATGACGATGGAACACTCAAATTGCGTCGCTAATCAATACATCGTCCTCCAGCCGACTTGACACCATGGGGTTATTGCTGCCTCGGGCACCTTATGGTCGTAATCCTGTGAGTCTAGATTTTCGAATCCGACGCATAGCTGATAGTTAATTGTAACGTTCAGCGCCTCCTAATGACTATGGAACACTCAAATTGCTTCGAGATTCAATACAACGTCATTGAGCCGACTTATCTTCAAGGCTTTATTGCTCCCTCGGGCACCTTATTGTCGTTCTCCTGTGAGTCTAGATTTTAGAATCCGACGCAGAAGTGATAGTTAATTGTAACGTTCAGGGCCTCCTAATGACGATGGAACACTCAAATTACGTCGAGATTCAATACATCGTCCTGCAGTTGACTTGACTCCAATGGGATATTGCTGCCTCGGGCACCATATGGTCCGTCTCCTGTTTGTCTAGATTTTCGTATCCGACGCAAAACTGATGGTTAATTGTAACGCTCAGCAACTCCCAATGACGATGGAACACTCAAATTGCGTCGAGATTCAATACATCGTCATTCAGCCTACTTGTCTCCAAGGGTCTATTGCTGCCTCAGGCACCTTATGGTCGTTCTCCTCAGAGTCTAGTCTTTCGAATCCGAAGCTAAAGTGATTGTTAATTGTAACGTTCAGGGCTTCCTAATGACGATGGAACAGTCTGATTACGTCCAGAATCAATACATCGTCCTCCACCCGACTAGTCTCCAAGGGTCTATTGCTGCCTCGGGCACCTTATGGTCGTTCTGCTGTGAGTCTAGATTTTCGAATCCAACGCATAGCTGATAGTTAATTGTAGCGATCGACGCCTCCTAATGACGATGGAACACTCAAATTGCGTCGAGATTCAATACATCGTCCTCCAGCCGACTTGTCTCCAAGGGGTATTGCTGCCTCGGGCACCATATGGTCCGTCTCCTGTGAGTCTAGATTTTCGTATCCGACGCAAAAGTGATAGTTAATTGTAACGTCAACGCCTCCTAATGACGATGGACCACTCAAATTGCGTCGAGATTCAATACATCTTCCCCCAGCCGACTTGTCTCCAAGTGTCTATTGCTGCCTCGAGCACTTTATGGTCGTTCTCCTGTGAGTCTAAATTTTCGAATCAGACGCAAAACTTATAGTTAATTGTAACGGTAAGGGCCTCCTAATGACGATGGAACACTCAAATGCGTTGAGATTCAATAAATCGTCCTCCAGCCGACTTGCCTCCAAGGGGATATTGCTGCCTCCGGCACCTTATGGTCGTTCTCCTGTGAGTCTTAATTTTCGACTCAGACGCAAAACTAATAGTTAATTGTAATCTTAAGGGCTTCCAAATGACGATGGAATACTCAAATTGCGTCGAGATTCTATACATTGTCCTCCAGCCGACTTGTCTCCAAGGGGATATTACTGCCTTGAGCACCTTATGGTCCGTCTCCTGTGAGTCTAGATTTTCGAATCCGACGCGATACTGCTAGTTATTTGTAACTTCCTAATGACGTTGGAACACTCAAATTGCGAGATCCAATACATCATCCTCCAGCCGACTTGTCTCCAAGGGGATATTGCTGCCTTGAGCAACTTATGGTCCGTCTCCTGTGAGTCCAGATATTCGAATCCGACGCGATACTGCTTGTTATTTGTAACGCCCTAATGAGGTTGGAACTCTCAAATTGCGTCGAGATTCATTACACCGTCCTTCAGCCGACTTGTCTCCAAGAGTCTATTGCTGCCTCGGGCACCTTATGGTGGTTCTCCTGTGAGTCTAGATTTTCGAATCCGACGCTAAACTGATAGTTAATTGTAACGTTCAGGGACTCCTAATGACGATGGAACACTCAAATGGCGTCGAGATGCAATATATCGACCTCCAGCAGACATGTCTCTGTGGGTCTATTGCTCCTAGGGCACCTTATGGTCGTTCTCCTCAGAGTCTAGATTTTCGAATCCGATGCAAAACTGATAGTTAATTGTCACGTTCTAGGTCTCCAAATGACGATGGAACACTCAAATTGCGTCGCTATTCAATGCATCGTCCTCCAGCCGACTTGACTCCATGGGGTTATTGCTGCCTCGGGCACCTTTTGGTCGTAATCCTGTGAGTCTAGATTTTCGAATCCGACGCATAGCTGATAGTTAATTGTAACGTTCAGTGCCTCCTAATGACTATAGAACACTCAAATAGCTTCGAGATTCAATACATCGTCATTGAGCCGACTTATCTTCAAGGCTCTACTGCTCCCTCGGGCACCTTATTGTCGTTCTCCTGTGACTCTAGATTTTAGAATCCGGCGCAAAACTGATAGTTCATTGTAAAGTTCAGGGCCTCCTAATGACGACGGAACACTCAAATTGCGTCGAGATTCAATACATCGTCCTCCAGCCTATTTGTCTACAACGGGATATTGCTGTAACACTGATATTACGTCGAGATTCGATACATCGTCATTCAGCCGACTTATCTTCATTGCAGCCTCGGGCACCTTATTGTCGTTCACTTGTGGGTCTAGATTTTAGAATCCGACGCAAGACTGATACTTAATTGTAACGTTCAACGCCTCCTAATGACGATGGAACACTCAAATTGCGTCGAGATTCAATACATCCTCCGGCAGCCGACTTGACTCCAAGGGTCTATTGCTGCCTCGGGCACCTTATGGTCGTTCTCCTGTGAGTCTAGATTTTCGAATCCCTCGCATAACTGATCGTTAATTGTAACGTTCAGCGCCTTATAAAGACGATGTAACACTCAAATTGCGTCGAGATTCAAAACATCGTCCTCCAGCCGACTAGTCTCCAAGGGTCTATGGCTGCGTCGGCCACCTTATGGTCGTTCTCCTGTGAGTCTAGATTTTCGAATCCGACGCATAACTGATAGTTAATTGTAACGTTCGGCGCCTCCTAATGACGATGGAACACTCAAATTGCGTCGAGATTCAATACATCGTCCTCCAGCCGACTTGTCTCCAAGGGACTATTGCTGCATCGGGCACCTTATGTTCTTTATCCTGTGAGTCTAAATTTTTGAATCAGACGCTAAACTTATAGTTAATTGTAACGTTAATGGCCTCCTAATGACGATGGAATACACAAATTGCGTGGAGATTCAGTACATCGTCTTCCAGCCGACATGCCTCCAAGGGGATATTTCTGCCTCGGGCACCTTATGGTCGTTCTCCTCTGAGTCTAGATTTTCGAATCCGACGCCAAACTGATAGTAATTTGTAACGTTCAGTGCCTTCTAATGACGATGGAACACTCAAATTGCGTCGCGGTTCAATACATCGTCCTCCAGCCGACATGCCTCCAAGGGGATATTGCGGCCTCCGGCACCTTATGGTCGTGCTCCTGTGCGTCTAGATTTTCAAATCCGACGCAAAACTGATAGTTAATTGTAACGTTAAGGTCCTCCTAACGAAGATGGAACGCTCAAATTACGTCGAGATTCATCGTCCTCCAGCCGACTTGTCTCCAAGGGGATATTGCTGCCTTGGGCACCATATGGACCGTCTCCAATGAGTCTAGATTTTCGAATCCGACGGGAAACTGCTAGTTAATTGTAATGTTCAGTGCCTCCTAATGACGTTGGAAAACTCAAATTGCGTCGAGATCCAATACATCGTCCTTCAGCCGACTTGTCTCCAAGAGTTTATTGCTGCCTCGAGCACCTTATGGTGGTTCTCCTGTGAGTCTAGATTTTCGAATCCGACGCAAAACTGATAGTTAATTGTAACGTTCAGGGGCCCCTAATGACGATGGAACACTGAAATTGCGTCGAGATGCAATATATCGACCTCCATCAGACTTGTCTCCAAGGGTCTATTGGTGCCTCGGGCACCTTAAGGTCGTTCTCCGGTGAGTCCAGATTTTCGAATCCGACGCAAAACTGATAGTTAATTGTAACGTTCAGGGGCCCCTAATGACGATGGAACACTCTAATTGCGTCGAGATGCAATATATCGACCTCCATCAGACTTGTCTCCAAGTGTCTATTGCGGCCTCGGGCACCTAATGGTCGTTCTCCGGTGAGTCCAGATTTTCGAATCCGACGCATAACTGATAGTTAATTGTAACGTTCATGGCCTCCTAATGACGATGGAGCACTCAAATTAGGTCGAGATTTAATAGATCGTCCTCCAGCCGACTTGTCTCCAAGGGGATATTGCTGCCTCGGGCACCATATGGTCCGTCTACTGTGGGTCTAGATTTTTTTTACCCGTCTCAAAGCTGATTGTTAATTGTAAAGTTCAGCGCCTCCTAATGACGATGGAACACTCAAACTGCGTCGAGATTCAATACATCGTCCTCCAGCCGATTGGTCTACAAGGGGATATTGCTGCGTCTGGCAACTTACGATCCGTCTCCTGTGAGGCTAGATTTTCGAATCCGACGCATAACTGATGGTTAACTGTAACGTTTATGGCCTCCTAATGACGATGGAACACTCAAATTGCGTGGAAATTCAATACATCGTCATTCAGCCGACTTCTCTCCAAGGGTCTATTGCTGGCTCTGGCACCTTATGGTCGTTCACCTGTGATTCTAAATTTTAAAATCCCAAGCAAAACTGATAGTTAATTGTAACGTTCAGCGCCTCCTAATGACGATGGAACACTCAAATTGCGTCGAGATTCAATACATCGTCCTCCAGCCGACTTGTCTCCAAGGGTCTATTGCTGCCTCGGGCACCTTATGGTGGTTCTCCTGTGAGTCTAGAATTTCGAATCCGAAGCAAAACCGATATTTAATTGTAAAGATCAGGGTCTCCTAATGACGATGGAACACTGAAATTACGTCGACATTCAATAGATCGTCCTCCAGCTGTCTTGTCTCCAAGAGGATATTGTTGCCTCGGGCACCATATGGTCCGTCTCCTGTGAGTCTAGATTTTCGTATCCGACGCAAAACTGTTTGTCAATTGTAACGTTCAGCGCCTCCTAATGACGCTGTAACACTGATATTACGTCGAGATTCGATACATCGTCATTCAGCCGACTTATCTTCATTGCAGCCTCGGGCACCTTATTGTCGTTCACTTGTGGGTCAAGATTTTAGAATCCGACGCAAGACTGATACTTAATTGTAACGTTCAACGCCTCCTAATGACGATGGAACACTCAAATTGCGTCGAGATTCAATACATCCTCCGGCAGCCGACTTGACTCCAAGGGTCTATTGCTGCCTCGGGCACCTTATGGTCGTTCTCCTGTGAGTCTAGATTTTCGAATCCCTCGCATAACTGATCGTTAATTGTAACGTTCAGCGCCTTATAAAGACGATGTAACACTCAAATTGCGTCGAGATTCAAAACATCGTCCTCCAGCCGACTAGTCTCCAAGGGTCTATGGCTGCCTCGGCCACCTTATGGTCGTTCTCCTGTGAGTCTAGATTTTCGAATCCGACGCATAACTGATAGTTAATTGTAACGTTCGGCGCCTCCTAATGACGATGGAACACTCAAATTGCGTCGAGATTCAATACATCGTCCTCCAGCCGACTTGTCTCCAAGGGTCTATTGCTGCATCGGGCACCTTATGTTCTTTATCCTGTGAGTCTAAATTTTTGAATCAGACGCAAAACTTATAGTTAATTGTAACATTAATGGCCTCCTAATGACGATGGAATACACAAATTGCGTGGAGATTCAGTACATCGTCTTCCAGCCGACATGCCTCCAAGGGGATATTTCTGCCTCGGGCACCTTATGGTCGTTCTCCTCTGAGTCTAGAGTTTCGAATCCGACGCCAAACTGATAGTAATTTGTAACGTTCAGTGCCTTCTAATGACGATGGAACACTCAAATTGCGTCGCGGTTCAATACATCGTCCTCCAGCCGACATGCCTCCAAGGGGATATTGCGGCCTCCGGCACCTTATGGTAGTGCTCCTGTGCGTCTAGATTTTCAAATCCGACGCAAAACTGATAGTTAATTGTAACGTTAAGGTCCTCCTAACGAAGATGGAACCCTCAAATTACGTCGAGATTCATCGTCCTCCAGCCGACTTGTCTCCATGGGGATATTGCTGCCTTGGGCACCATATGGACCGTCTCCAATGAGTCTAGATTTTCGAATCCGACGGGAAACTGCTAGTTAATTGTAATGTTCAGTGCCTCCTAATGACGTTGGAAAACTCAAATTGCGTCGAGATCCAATACATCGTCCTTCAGCCGACTTGTCTCCAAGAGTTTATTGCTGCCTCGAGCACCTTATGGTGGTTCTCCTGTGAGTCTAGATTTTCGAATCCGACGCAAAACTGATAGTTAATTGTAACGTTCAGGGGTCCCTAATGACGATGGAACACTGAAATTGCGTCGAGATGCAATATATCGACCTCCATCAGACTTGTCTCCAAGGGTCTATTGGTGCCTCGGGCACCTTAAAGTCGTTCTCCGGTGAGTCCAGATTTTCGAATCCGACGCAAAACTGATAGTTAATTGTAACGTTCAGGGGCCCCTAATGACGATGGAACACTCTAATTGCGTCGAGATGCAATATATCGACCTCCATCAGACTTGTCTCCAAGTGTCTATTGCGGCCTCGGGCACCTAATGGTCGTTCTCCGGTGAGTCCAGATTTTCGAATCCGACGCATAACTGATAGTTAATTGTAACGTTCATGGCCTCCTAATGACGATGGAGCACTCAAATTACGTCGAAATTTAATAGATCGTCCTCCAGCCGACTTGTCTCCAAGGGGATATTGCTGCCTCGGGCACCATATGGTCCGTCTACTGTGGGTCTAGATTTTTTTTACCCGTCTCAAAGCTGATTGTTAATTGTAAAGTTCAGCGCCTCCTAATGACGATGGAACACTCAAACTGCGTCGAGATTCAATACATCGTCCTCCAGCCGATTGGTCTACAAGGGGATATTGCTGCGTCTGGCAACTTACGATCCGTCTCCTGTGAGGCTAGATTTTCGAATCCGACGCATAACTGATGGTTAACTGTAACGTTTATGGCCTCCTAATGACGATGGAACACTCAAATTGCGTGGAAATTCAATACATCGTCACTCAGCCGACTTGTCTCCAAGGGGATATTGCTGCCTTGAGCACATTATGGTCCGTCTCTTGTGAGTCTAGATTTTCGAATCCGCCGCAATACTGCTAGTTATTTGTAACGTTCAGTGCCTCCTAATGACGTTGGAACACTCAAATTGCGTGGAGATTCATTACACCGTCCTTCAGCCGACTTGTCTGCAAGAGTTTATTGCTGCCTCGGGCACCTTATGGTTGTTCTCCTGTGAGTCAAGATTTCCGAAACCGACGCATAACTGATAGTTAATTGTAACGTTCATGGCCTCCTAATGACGATGGAACACTCAAACTGCGTCGAGATTCAATACATAGTCATTCAGCCGACTTGTCTCCATTGCTGCCTCGGGCACCTTATGATCGTTCTCCTCAGAGTCTAGATTTTAGAATCCAACGCAAAACCGATAGTTAATTGTAACGTTCAGGGCCTCTTTATGACGATGGAACACTCAAATTACGTCGAGATTCTATACATCGTCCTCCAGCCGACTTGTCTCCAAGGGGATATTGCTGCCTCGGGCGGTCCGTCTCCTGTGAGTCTAGATTTTCAAATCCGACGCAAAACTGATAGTTAATTGTGAAACTAAGGGCCTCCTAATGACGATGGAACACTCTAATTGCGTCGAGATTCAATAGATCGTCCTCCAGCCGATTTGTGTTTAAGAGTCTATTGCTGCCTCGTGCATCTTATGGAGGTTCTCCTGTGAGTCTAGATTTTCGAATCCGACGCAAAGCTGATTGTCAATTGTAACGGTCATCTCCTAATAATGACGATGGAACTCTCTAATTGCTTCGAGATGCAATACATCGACCTCCAGCCGTCTAGTCTCCAAAGGTCTATTGCTGCATCGTTCACCTTATGGTCGTTCTCCTGTGAGTCTAGATTTTCGAATCCGACGCATAACTGATAGTTAATTGTAATGTTCAGCACCTCTTAATGACGATGGAACACTCAAGTTGCGTCGAGATTCAATACATCGTCCTCCAGCCGACTTGGCTCCAAGGGTCTATTGCTGCCTCGGGCACCTTATGGTCGTTCTCCTGAGTGTCTAAATTTTCGAATCAGACGCAAAACTAATAGTTAATTGTAACGTTAAGGGCCTCCTAATGACGATGGAACACTCAAATTGCGTCGAGACTAAATACATCGTCATTCAGCCGACTTGTCTCCAAGGGTCTATTGCTGCCTATGGCACCTTATGTTCGTGCTCCTGAGCGTCTAGATTTTCAAATCCGACGCAAAACTGATAGTTAATTGGTACGTTAAGGGCCTCCTAATGATGATGGAACACTCATATTGCGTCGAGATTCAATACATCGTCCTTCAGCCGACTTGCTTCTAAGTGTCTATTGCTGCCTCTGGCACCTTATGGTGGTTCTCCTGTGAGGCTAGATTTTCGAATCCGACGCAAAACTGATAGTTAATTACAACGTTAATGGCATCCTAATAAAAATAGAACACTCAAACTACGTCAAGATTCAAAACATCGTCCTCTAGGCGACTTGTCTCCAAGGGGATATTGCTGCCTTGGGCACCATATGGTCCGTCTCCTGTGAGTCTAGATTTTCGATTCCGACGCGAAACAACTAGTTAATTGTAACGTTCAGTGCCTCCTAATGACGTTGGAACACTCAAATTGCGTCGAGATTCAATACATCGTCCTAGAGCCGACTTGTCTCTAAGTTTCTATTGCTGCCTCGGGCACCTTATGGTGGTTGTCCTGTGAGGCTAGATTTTCGAATCCGACGCAAAACTGATAGTTAATTGTAAAGTTCAGGGACTCCTAATGACGATGGAACACTCAAATTGCGTCGAGATTCAATACATCGTCCTCCAGCTGAATTGTCTCTAAGGGTCTATTGCTGCCTCTGGCACCTTATTGTCGTGCTGCTGTGCGTCTAGATTTTCAAATCCGACCCTAATTGTAAAGTTAAGGGCCTCGCAACGAAGATGGAACACTCAAATTGCGTCGAGATTCAATACATCTTCCTTCAGCTGACTTGTCTCCAAGTGGATATTGCTGCCTTGAGCACCTTGTGGTTCGTCCCCTGTGAGTTTAGATTTTCGAATCCGCCACGATACTGCTAGTTATTTGTAACGTTCAGTGCCTCCTAATGACGTTGGAACATTCAAATTGCGTCGAGATTCAATCCATTGTCATTCAGCCGACTTGTCTCCATTGCTGTCTCCATTGCTGCTCACTTGTGAGTCTAGATTTTAGAATCAGACGCAAAACCGATAGTCAATTGTAACGATCAAGGCCCCCTTATGACGATGGAACACTCAAATTACGTCAAGATTCAATACATCGTCCTCCAGCCGACTTGCCCCCAAGGGGATTTTGCTGCCTCGGGCAGTCCGTCTCCTGTCTAGAATTTCGAATCCGACGCATAACTGATAGTTAATTGTAACGTTCATGGCCTCCTAATGACGATGGAACACTCATATTACGTCGAGATTCAATACATCGTCATTCGGCCGACTTGTCTCCATTGGTGCCTCGGGCACCTTATGGTCGTTCTCTTGTGAGTCTAGATTTTAGAATCCGACGCAAAACTGATAGTTAATTGTAACGTTCAACGCCTCCTAATGACGATGAAACACTCAAATTGCGTCGATATTCAATACATCCTCCTCCAGCCGACTTGACTCCAAGGGTCTATTGCTGCCTCGGGCACCTTATGGTCGTTCTCCTGTGAGTCTAGATTTTCGAATCCGACGCATAACTGATAGTTAATTGTAACGTTCAGCGCCTCCTAAATACGATGTAACACTCAATTTGCGTCGAGATTCAAAACATCGTCCTCCAGCCGACTAGTCTCCAAGGGTCTATTGCTGCCTCGGGCACCTTATGGTCGTTCTCCTCTGAGTCTAGATTTTCCAATCCGACGCCAAACTGATAGTAATTTGTAACGTTCAGTGCCTCCTAATGACGATGGAACACTCAAATTGGGTCGCGATTCAATACATCGTCCGCCAGCCGACTTGTCTCCAAGGGGATATTGCTGCGTTGAGCACCTTATGGTCCGCCTCCTGTGAGTCTAGATTTTCGAATCCGCCTCGATACTGCTAGTTATTTGTAACATTCAAGGCCTCCTAATGACGATGGAACACTCAAATTGCGTCGAGATTCAATACATCTTCCTTCAGCGGACTTGTCTCCAAGAGTTTATTGCTGCCTCGGGCACGTTATGCTGGTTCTCCTGTGAGTCAAGACTTTCGAATCCGACGCATAACTGATAGTTAATTGTAACGTTCATGGCCTCCTATTGACGATGGAACACTCAAACTGCGTTGAGATTCAATACGTAGTCATTCAGCGGACTTGTCTCCATTGCTGCCTCGGGCACCTAATGGTCGGTCTCCTCAGAGTCTAGATTTCATAATCCGACGCAAAACCGATAGTTAATTGTAACGTTCAGGGCCTCATTATCAAGATGGAACACTCAAATTACGTCGAGATTCAATACATCGTCCTTCAGCCGACTTGTCTCTAAGTGTCTATTGCTGTCTCGGGCACCTTATGGTGGTTCTCCTGTGAGGCTAGATTTTCGAATCCGACGCAAAACTGATAGTTATTTAAAAAGTTCAGGGACTCCTAATGACGATGGATCACTCAAATTGCGTCGAGATTCAATTCATCGTCCTCCAGCTGAATTGTCTCTAAGGGTCTATTGCTGCCTCTGGCACCTTATTGTCGTGCTGCTGTGCGTCTAGATTTTCAAATCCGACCCAAACTGATAGTTAATTGTAAAGTTAAGGGCCTCGTAACGAAGATGGAACACTCAAATTGCGTCGAGATTCAATACATCTTCCTTCAGCCGACTTGTCTCCAAGGGGATATTGCTGCCTTGAGCACCTTATGGTTCGTCTCCTGTGAGTTTAGATTTTCGAATCCGCCACGATACTGCTAGTTATTTGTAACGTTCAGTGCCTCCTAATGACGTCGGAACACTCAAATTGCGTCGAGATTCAATACATTCTCATTCAGCCGACTTGTCTCCATTGCTGTCTCGGGCACCTTATGGTCGTTCTCCTGTGAGTCTAGATTTTAGAATCAGACGCAAAACCGATAGTTAATTGCAACGTTCAAGGCCTCCTTATGACGATGGAACACTCAAATTACGTCGAGATTCATTACATCGTCCTCCAGCCGACTTGTCTCCAAGGGTCTATTGCTGCCTCGGGCGGTCCGTCTCCTGTGTGTCCAGAATTTCGAATCCGACGCATAACTGATAGTTAATTGAAAAGTTCATGGCCTCCTAATGACGATGGAACACACATATTACGACGAGATTCAATACATCGTCATTCGGCCGACTTGTCTCCATTGCTGCCTCGGGCACCTTATGGTCGATCTTTTGTGAGTCTAGATTTTAGAATCCGACGCAAAAGTGATAGTTCATTGTAACGTTGAGGGATTCCTAATGACGATGGAACACTGAAATTACGTCGAGATTCAATAGATCGTCCTCCAGCCGTCTTGTCTCCAAGAGGATATTGTTGCCTCGGGCACCATATGGTCAGTCTCCTGTGAGTCTAGATTTTCGTATCCAACGCAAAACTGCTTGTTAATTGTAACGTTCTGCGCCTCCTAATGACGCTGTAACACTGATATTACGTCGAGATTCAATACATCGTCATTCAGCCGACTTGTCTTCATTGCAGCCTCGGGCACCTTATGGTCTTTCTCTTGTGAGTCTAGATTTTAGAATCCGACGCAAAACTGATAGTTAATTGTAACGTTCAACGCCTCCTAATGACGATGAAACACTCAAATTGCGTCGAGATTCAATACATCCTCCTCCAGCCGACTTGACTCCAAGGGTCTATTGCTGCCTCGGGCACCTTATGGTCGTTCTCCTGTGAGTCTAGATTTTCGAATGCGACGCATAACTCATAGTTAATTGTAACGTTCAGCGCCTCCTAAAGACGATGTAACACTAAAATTGAGTCGAGATTCAAAACATCGTCCTCCAGCCGACTAGTCTCCAAGGGTCTATTGCTGCCTCGGGCACCTTATGGTCGTTCTCCTGTGAGTCTAGATTTTCGAATCCGACGCATAACTGATAGTTAATTGTAACGTTCGGCGCCTCGTAATGACGATGGAACACTCAAATTGCGTCGAGATTCAATACATCGTCCTCCATCCGACTTGTCTCCAAGGGGATATTGTTGCCATGAGCACCTTATGGTCTGTGTCCTGTGAGTCTAGATTTTCGAATCCGCCGCGATACTGCTAGTTATTTGTAACGTTCAGTGCCTCCTAATGACGTTGGAACACTCAAATTGCGTCGAGATTCATTACATCGTCCTTCAGCCGACTTGTTTCCAAGAGTTTATTGCTACCTCGGGCACCTTATGGTGGTTCTCCTGTGAGTCAAGATTTTCGAATCCGACGTATTAATTGTAACGTTCATGGCCTCATAATGACGATGGAACACTGAAACAGCGTCGAGATTCAATACATAGTCATTCAGCCGACTTGTCTCCATTGCTGCCTCGGGCAAATTATGGTCGTTCTCCTCAGAGTCTAGATTTTAGAATCCGACGCAAAACCAATAGTTAATTGTAACGTTCAGGGCCTCTTCATGACGATGGAACACTCAAATTACTTCGAGACTAAATACATCGTCATTCAGCCGACTTGTCTCCAAGGGTCCATTGCTGCCTCGGGCACCTTATGGTGGTTCTCCTGTGAGTCTAGATTTTCGAAACCGACGCAAAGCTGATAGTTAATTGTAACGTTCATCTCCTAATAATGACGATGGATCACTCAAATTGCGTCGAGATTCAATACATCGTCCTCCAGCCGACTTCTCTCCAAGGATCTATTTCTGCATCTGGCACTTAATGGTCGTGCTGCTGTGCGTCTAGATTCTCAAATCCGACGCAAAACTGATAGTTAAATGAGACATTAAGGGCCTCCTAATGTCGATGGAACACTCAAATTGCGTCGAGATTCAATAGATCGTCCTCCAGCCGACTTGTCTCCAAGGGGATATTGTTGCCTTGACCACCGTATGGTCTGTGTCCTGTGAGTCTAGATTTTCGAATCCGCCGCGATACTGCTAGTTATTTGTAACGTTCAGTGCCTCCTAATGACGTTGGAACACTCAAATTGCGTCGAGATTCATTACATCGTCCTTCAGCCGACTTGTTTCCAAGAGTTTATTGCTACCTCGGGAACCTTATGGTGGTTCTCCTGTGAGTCAAGATTTTCGAATCCGACGTATTAATTGTAACGTTCATGGCCTCATAATGACGATGGAACACTCAAACAGCGTCGAGATTCAATACATAGTCATTCAGCCGACTTGTCTCCATTGCTGCCTCGGGCAAATTATGGTCGTTCTCCTCAGAGTCTAGATTTTAGAATCCGACGCAAAACCAATAGTTAATTGTAACGTTCAGGGCCTCTTCATGACGATGGAACACTCAAATTATGTCGAGACTAAATACATCGTCATTCAGCCGACTTGTCTCCAAGGGTCTATTGCTGCCTCGGGCACCTTATGGTGGTTCTCCTGTGAGTCTAGATTTTCGAAACCGACGCAAAGCTGATAGTTAATTGTAACGTTCATCTCCTAATAATGACGATGGATCACTCAAATTGCGTCGAGATTCAATACATCGTCCTCCAGCCGACTTCTCTCCAAGGATCTATTTCTGCATCTGGCACTTAATGGTCGTGCTCCTGTGCGTCTAGATTCTCAAATCCGACGCAAAACTGATAGTTAAATGAGACATTAAGGGCCTCCTAATGTCGATGGAACACTCAAATTGCGTCGAGATTCAATAGATCGTCCTCCAGCCGACATGTCTCCAAGGGGATATTGCTGCCTTGGGCAACATATGGCCGTCTCCGGTGAATCTACATTTTCGTATCCGACGCGAACCTGCTATTTAATAGTAACGTTCAGGGCCTCCTATTGACGATGGAACACTCAAATTGCGTCAAGATGCAATCTATCAACCTCCAGCCGACTTGTTTCCAAGGGTCCATTGCTGCCTCGGGCACCTTATGGTCGTTCTCCTGTAAGTCTAGATTTTCGAATCCGACGCATAACTGATAGTTAATTGTAACGTTCATGGCCTCCTAATGACGATGGAGCACTCAAATTACGTCGAGATTCAATAGATCGTCCTCCAGCCGACTTGTCTCCAAGGGGATATTGCTGCCTCGGGCACCATATGGTCCGTCTACTGTGGGTCTAGATTTTTTTTATTCGTCTCAAAGCTGATTGTTAATTGTAAAGTTCAGCGCCTCCTAATGACGATGGAACACTCAAACTGCGTCGAGATTCAATACATCGTCCTCCAGCCGATTGGTCTACAAGGGGATATTGCTGCGTCTGGCAACTTATGATCCGTCTCCTGTGAGTCTAGATTTTCGAATTCGACGCATAACTGATGGTTAACTGTAACGTTTATGGCCTCCTAATGACGATGGAACACTCAAATTGCGTCGAAATTCAATACATCGTCATTCAGCCGACTTCTCTCCAAGGGTCTATTGCTGCCTCGGGCACCTTATGGTCGTTCTCCTGTGAGTCTAGATTTTCGAATCCGACGCATAACTGATAGTTAATTGTAACGTTCGGCGCCTCGTAATGACGATGGAACACTCAAATTGCGTCGAGATTCAATACATCGTCCTCCATCCGACTTGTCTCCAAGGGGATATTGTTGCCTTGAGCACCTTATGGTCTGTGTCCTGTGAGTCTAGATTTTCGAATCCGCCGCGATACTGCTAGTTATTTGTAACGTTCAGTGCCTCCTAATGACGTTGGAACACTCAAATTGCGTCGAGATTCATTACATCGTCCTTCAGCCGACTTGTTTCCAAGAGTTTATTGCTACCTCGGGCACCTTATGGTGGTTCTCCTGTGAGTCAAGATTTTCGAATCCGACGTATTAATTGTAACGTTCATGGCTTCATAATGACGATGGAACACTGAAACAGCGTCGAGATTCAATACATAGTCATTCAGCCGACTTGTCTCCATTGCTGCCTCGGGCAAATTATGGTCGTTCTCCTCAGAGTCTAGATTTTAGAATCCGACGCAAAACCAATAGTTAATTGTAACGTTCAGGGCCTCTTCATGACGATGGAACACTCAAATTACTTCGAGACTAAATACATCGTCATTCAGCCGACTTGTCTCCAAGGGTCCATTGCTGCCTCGGGCACCTTATGGTGGTTCTCCTGTGAGTCTAGATTTTCGAATCCGACGCAAAGCTGATAGTTAATTGTAACGTTCATCTCCTAATAATGACGATGGATCACTCAAATTGCGTCGAGATTCAATACATCGTCCTCCAGCCGACTTCTCTCCAAGGATCTATTTCTGCATCTGGCACTTAATGGTCGTGCTGCTGTGCGTCTAGATTCTCAAATCCGACGCAAAACTGATAGTTAAATGAGACATTAAGGGCCTCCTAATGTCGATGGAACACTCAAATTGCGTCGAGATTCAATAGATCGTCCTCCAGCCGACTTGTCTCCAAGGGGATATTGTTGCCTTGACCACCTTATGGTCTGTGTCCTGTGAGTCTAGATTTTCGAATCCGCCGCGATACTGCTAGTTATTTGTAACGTTCAGTGCCTCCTAATGACGTTGGAACACTCAAATTGCGTCGAGATTCATTACATCGTCCTTCAGCCGACTTGTTTCCAAGAGTTTATTGCTACCTCGGGAACCTTATGGTGGTTCTCCTGTGAGTCAAGATTTTCGAATCCGACGTATTAATTGTAACGTTCATGGCCTCATAATGACGATGGAACACTCAAACAGCGTCGAGATTCAATACATAGTCATTCAGCCGACTTGTCTCCATTGCTGCCTCGGGCAAATTATGGTCGTTCTCCTCAGAGTCTAGATTTTAGAATCCGACGCAAAACCAATAGTTAATTGTAACGTTCAGGGCCTCTTCATGACGATGGAACACTCAAATTACGTCGAGACTAAATACATCGTCATTCAGCCGACTTGTCTCCAACGGTCTATTGCTGCCTCGGGCACCTTATGGTGGTTCTCCTGTGAGTCTAGATTTTCGAATCCGACGCAAAGCTGATAGTTAATTGTAACGTTCATCTCCTAATAATGACGATGGATCACTCAAATTGCGTCGAGATTCAATACATCGTCCTCCAGCCGACTTCTCTCCAAGGATCTATTTCTGCATCTGGCACTTAATGGTCGTGCTCCTGTGCGTCTAGATTCTCAAATCCGACGCAAAACTGATAGTTAAATGAGACATTAAGGGCCTCCTAATGTCGATGGAACACTCAAATTGCGTCGAGATTCAATAGATCGTCCTCCAGCCGACATGTCTCCAAGGGGATATTGCTGCCTTGGGCACCATATGGCCGTCTCCGGTGAATCTACATTTTCGTATCCGACGCGAACCTGCTATTTAATAGTAACGTTCAGGGCCTCCTATTGACGATGGAACACTCAAATTGCGTCAAGATGCAATCTATCAACCTCCAGCCGACTTGTTTCCAAGGGTCCATTGCTGCCTCGGGCACCTTATGGTCGTTCTCCTGTAAGTCTAGATTTTCGAATCCGACGCATAACTGATAGTTAATTGTAACGTTCATGGCCTCCTAATGACGATGGAGCACTCAAATTACGTCGAGATTCAATAGATCGTCCTCCAGCCGACTTGTCTCCAAGGGGATATTGCTGCCTCGGGCACCATATGGTCCGTCTACTGTGGGTCTAGATTTTTTTTATTCGTCTCAAAGCTGATTGTTAATTGTAAAGTTCAGCGCCTCCTAATGACGATGGAACACTCAAACTGCGTCGAGATTCAATACATCGTCCTCCAGCCGATTGGTCTACAAGGGGATATTGCTGCGTCTGGCAACTTATGATCCGTCTCCTGTGAGTCTAGATTTTCGAATTCGACGCATAACTGATGGTTAACTGTAACGTTTATGGCCTCCTAATGACGATGGAACACTCAAATTGCGTCGAAATTCAATACATCGTCATTCAGCCGACTTCTCTCCAAGGGTCTATTGCTGCCTCGGGCACCTTATGGTCGTTCTCCTGTGAGTCTAGATTTTCGAATCCGACGCATTACTGACAGTTAATTGTAACGTACGGCGCCTCCTAATGACGATGGAACACTCAAATTGCGTCGAGATTCAGTACATCGTCGTCCAGCCGACTTTTCTCCAAGGGTCTATTGCTGCATCGGGCACCTTATGGTCTTTCTTCTGTGAGTCTAAATTTTTGAATCAGACGCAAGACTTATAGTTAATAGTAATGTTAAGGGCCTCCTAATGACGATGGAACATTCAAATTGCGTCGCGATTCAATACATCGTCCGCCAGCCGACTTGTCTCCAAGGGAACATTGCTGCTTCCGGCACCTTATGGTCGTGCTCCTGTGCGTCTAGATTTGCAAATGCGACGCAAAACTGACAGTTAATTGTAACGTTAAGGGCCTCGTAACGAATATGGAACGCTCAAATTGCGTCGAGATTCATATACATCGTCCTCCAGCCGACTTGTCTCCAAGGGGATATTGCTGCCTTGAGCACCTTATGGTCCGTCTCTTGTGAGTCTAGATTTTCGAATCCGCCGCGATACTGCTAGTTATTTGTAACGTTCAGTGCCTCCTAATGACCTTGGAACACTCAAATTGCGTGGAGATTCATTACACCGTCCTTCAGCCGACTTGTCTGCAAGAGTTTATTGCTGCCTCGGGCACCTTATGGTTGTTCTCCTGTGAGTCAAGATTTTCGAAACCGACGCATAACTGATAGTTAATTGTAACGTTCATGGCCTCCTAATGACGATGGAACACTCAAACTGCGTCGAGATTCAATACATAGTCATTCAGCCGACTTGTCTCCATTGCTGCCTCGGGCACCTTATGATCGTTCTCCTCAGAGTCTAGATTTTAGAATCCGACGCAAAACCGATAGTTAATTGTAACGTTCAGGGCCTCTTTATGACGATGGAACACTCAAATTACGTCGAGATTCTATACATCGTCCTCCAGCCGACTTGTCTCCAAGGGGATATTGCTGCCTCGGGCGGTCCGTCTCCTGTGAGTCTAGATTTTCAAATCCGACGCAAAACTGATAGTTAATTGTGAAACTAAGGGCCTCCTAATGACGATGGAACACTCAAATTGCGTCGAGATTCAATAGATCGTCCTCCAGCCGATTTGTCTTTAAGAGTCTATTGCTGCCTCGTGCATCTTATGGAGGTTCTCCTGTGAGTCTAGATTTTCGAATCCGACGCAAAGCTGATAGTCAATTGTAACGGTCATCTCCTAATAATGACGATGGAACTCTCAAATTGCGTCGAGATGAAATACATCGACCTCCAGCCGTCTAGTCTCCAAAGGTCTATTGATGCCTCGTTCTCCTTATGGTCGTTCTCCTGTGAGTCTAGATTTTCGAATCCGACGCATAACTGATAGTTAATTGTAATGTTCAGCACCTCTTAATGACGATGGAACACTCAAGTTGCGTCGAGATTCAATACATCGTCCTCCAGCCGACTTGGCTCCAAGGGTCTATTGCTGCCTCGGGCACCTTATGGTCGTTCTCCTGAGTGTCTAAATTTTCGAATCAGACGCAAAACTAATAGTTAATTGTAACGTTAAGGGCCTCCTAATGACGATGGAACACTCAAATTGCGTCGAGACTAAATACATCGTCATTCAGCCGACTTGTCTCCAAGGGTCTATTGCTGCCTATGGCACCTTATGTTCGTGCTCCTGTGCGTCTAGATTTTCAAATCCGACGCAAAACTGATAGTTAATTGTAACGTTAAGGGCCTCCTAATGATGATGGAACACTCATATTGCGTCGAGATTCAATACATCGTCCTTCAGCCGACTTGTCTCTAAGTGTCTATTGCTGCCTCTGGCACCTTATGGTGGTTCTCCTGTGAGGCTAGATTTTCGAATCCGACGCAAAACTGATAGTTAATTATAACGTTAATGGCATCCTAATAAAAATGGAACACTCAAATTACGTCGAGATTCAAAACATCGTCCTCTAGGCGACTTGTCTCCAAGGGGATATGCTGCCTTGGGCACCATATGGTCCGTCTCCTGTGAGTCTAGATTTTCGATTCCGACGCGAAACAACTAGTTAATTGTAACGTTCAGTGCCTCCTAATGACGTTGGAACACTCAAATTGCGTCGAGATTCAATACATCGTCCTTGAGCCGACTTGTCTCTAAGTTTCTATTGCTGCCTCGGGCACCTTATGGTGGTTCTCCTGTGAGGCTAGATTTTAGAATCCGACGCAACAGTGATAGTTCATTGTAACGTTCAGGGCCTCGTAATGACGATGGAACACTGAAATTACGTCGAGATTCAATAGATCGTCCTCCAGCCGTCTTGTCTCCAAGAGGATATTGTTGCCTCGGGCACCATATGGTCCGTCTCCTGTGAGTCTAGATTTTCGATTCCGACGCGAAACAACTAGTTATTTGTAACGTTCAGTGCCTCCTAATGACGTTGGAACATTCAAATTGCGTCGAGATTCAATCCATTGTCATTCAGCCGACTTGTCTCCATTGCTGTCTCGGGCACCTTATGGTAGTTCTCTTGTGAGTCTAAATTTTAGAATCAGACGCAAAACCGATAGTCAATTGTAACGATCAAGGCCCCCTTATGACGATGGAACACTCAAATTACGTCGAGATTCAATACATCGTCCTCCAGCAGACTTGCCCCCAAGGGGATTTTGCTGCCTCGGGTAGTCCGTCTCCTGTCTAGAATTTCGAATCCGACGCATAACTGATAGTTAATTGTAACGTTCATGGCCTCCTAATGACGATAGAACACTCATATTACGTCGAGATTCAATACATCGTCATTCGGCCGACTTGTCTCCATTGGTGCCTCGGGCACCTTATGGTCGTTCTCTTGTGAGTCTAGATTTTAGAATCCGACGCAACAGTGATAGTTCATTGTAACGTTCAGGGCCTCGTAATGACGATGGAACACTGAAATTACGTCGAGATTCAATAGATCGTCCTCCAGCCGTCTTGTCTCCAAGAGGATATTGTTGCCTCGGGCACCATATGGTCCGTCTCCTGTGAGTCTAGATTTTCGTATCCTACGCAAAACTGCTTGTTAATTGTAACGTTCAGCGCCTCCTAATGACGCTGTAACACTGATATTACGTCGAGATTCAATACATCGTCATTCAGCCGACTTGTCTTCATTGCAGCCTCGGGCACCTTATGGTCTTTCCCTTGTGAGTCTAGATTTTAGAATCCGACGCAAAACTGATAGTTAATTGTAACGTTCAACGCCTCCTAATGACGATGAAACACTCAAATTGCGTCGATATTCAATACATCCTCCTCCAACCGACTTGACTCCAAGGGTCTATTGCTGCCTCGGGCACCTTATGGTCGTTCTCCTGTGAGTCTAGATTTTCGAATCCGACTCATAACTGATAGTTAATTGTAACGTTCAGCGCCTCCTAAATACGATGTAACACTCAAATTGCGTCGAGATTTAAAACATCGTCCTAGAGCCGACTAGTCTCCAAGGGTCTATTGCTGCCTCGGGCACCTTATGGTCGTTCTCCTCTGAGTCTAGATTTTCCAATCCGACGCCAAACTTATAGTAATTTGTAACGTTCAGTGCCTCCTAATGACGATGGAACACTCAAATTGGGTCGCGATTCAATACATCGTCCGCCAGCCGACTTGTCTCCAAGGGGATATTGCTGCGTTGAGCACCTTATGGTCCGCCTCCTGTGAGTCTAGATTTTCGAATCCGCCTCGATACTGCTAGTTATTTGTAACATTCAAGGCCTCCTAATGACGATGGAACACTCAAATTGCGTCGAGATTCAATACATCTTCCTTCAGCCGACTTGTCTCCAAGAGTTTATTGCTGCCTCGGGCACGTTATGGTGGTTCTCCTGTGAGTCAAGATTTTCGAATCCGACGCATAACTGATAGTTAATTGTAACGTTCATGGCCTCCTATTGACGATGGAACACTCAAACTGCGTTGAGATTCAATACGTAGTCATTCAGCCAACTTGTCTCCATTGCTGCCTCGGGCACCTAATGGTCGGTCTCCTCAGAGTCTAGATTTCATAATCCGACGCAAAACCGATAGTTAATTGTAACGTTCAGGGCCTCATTATCAAGATGGAACACTCAAATTACGTCGAGATTCAATACATCGTCCTTCAGCCGACTTGTCTCTAAGTGTCTATTGCTGCCTCGGGCACCTTATGGTGGTTCTCCTGTGAGGCTAGATTTTCGAATCCGACGCAAAACTGATAGTTATTTAAAAAGTTCAGGGACCCCTAATGACGATGGATCACTCAAATTGCGTCGAGATTCAATTCATCGTCCTCAAGCTGAATTGTCTCTAAGGGTCTATTGCTGCCTCTGGCACCTTATTGTCGTGCTGCTGTGCGTCTAGATTTTCAAATCCGACCCAAACTGATAGTTAATTGTAAAGTTAAGGGCCTCGTAACGAAGATGGAACACTCAAATTGCGTCGAGATTCAATACATCTTCCTTCAGCCGACTTGTCTCCAAGGGGATTTTGCTGCCTTGAGCACCTTATTGTTCGTCTCCTGTGAGTTTAGATTTTCGAATCCGCCACGATACTGCTAGTTATTTGTAACGTTCAGTGCCTCCTAATGACGTCGGAACACTCAAATTGCGTCGAGATTCAATACATTGTCATTCAGCCGACTTGTCTCCACTGCTGTCTCGGGCACCTTATGGTCGTTCCCCTGTGAGTCTAGATTTTAGAATCAGACGCAAAACCGATAGTTAATTGCAACGTTCAAGGCCTCCTTATGACGATGGAACACTCAAATTACGTCGAGATTCATTACATCGTCCTCCAGCTGACTTGTCTCCAAGGGTCTATTGCTGCCTCGGGCGGTCCGTCGCCTGTGTGTCCAGAATTTCGAATCCGACGCATAACTGATAGTTAATTGTAAAGTTCATGGCCTCCTAATGACGATGGAACACACATATTACGACGAGATTCAATACATCGTCATTCGGCCGACTTATCTCCATTGCTGCCTCGGGCACCTTATGGTCGTTCTTTTGTGAGTCTAGATTTTAGAATCCGACGCAAAAGTGATAGTTCATTGTAACGTTCAGGGCCTCCTAATGACGATGGAACACTGAAATTACGTCGAGATTCAATAGATCGTCCTCCAGCCGTCTTGTCTCCAAGAGGATATTGTTGCCTCGGGCACCATTTGGTCCCTCTCCTGTGAGTCTAGATTTTCGTATCCAACGCAAAACTGCTTGTTAATTGTAACGTTCTGCGCCTCCTAATGACGCTGTAACACTGATATTACGTCGAGATTCAATACATCGTCATTCAGCCGACTTGTCTTCATTGCAGCCTCGGGCACCTTATGGTCTTTCTCTTGTGAGTCTAGATTTTAGAATCCGACGCAAAACTGATAGTTAATTGTAACGTTCAACGCCTCCTAATGACGATGAAACACTCAAATTGCGTCGAGATTCAATACATCCTCCTCCAGCCGACTTGACTCCAAGGGTCTATTGCTGCCTCGGGCACCTTATGGTCGTTCTCCTGTGAGTCTAGATTTTCGAATCCGACGCATAACTGATAGTTAATTGTAACGTTCAGCGCCTCCTAAATACGATGTAACACTCAAATTGCGTCGAGATTCAAAACATCGTCCTCAAGCCGACTAGTCTCCAAGGGTCTATTGCTGCCTCGGGCACCTTATGGTCGTTCTCCTCAGAGTCTAGATTTTCCAATCCGACGCCAAACTTATAGTAATTTGTAACGTTCAGTGCCTCCTAATGACGATGGAACACTCAAATTGGGTCGCGATTCAATACATCGTCCGCCAGCCGACTTGTCTCCAAGGGGATATTGCTGCGTTGAGCACCTTATGGTCCGCATCCTGTGAGTCTAGATTTTCGAATCCGCCTCGATACTGCTAGTTATTTGTAACATTCAAGGCCTCCTAATGAGGATGGAACACTCAAATTGCGTCGAGATTCAATACATCTTCCTTCAGCCGACTTGTCTCCAAGAGTTTATTGCTGCCTCGGGCACGTTATGGTGGTTTTCCTGTGAGTCAAGACTTTCGAATCCGACGCATAACTGATAGTTAATTGTAACGTTCATGGCCTCCTATTGACGATGGAACACTCAAACTGCGTTGAGATTCAATACGTAGTCATTCAGCCGACTTGTCTCCATTGCTGCCTCGGGCACCTAATGGTCGGTCTCCTCAGAGTCTAGATTTCATAATCCGACGCAAAACCGATAGTTAATTGTAACGTTCAGGGCCTCATTATCAAGATGGAACACTCAAATTACGTCGAGATTCAATACATCGTCCTTCAGCCGACTTGTCTCTAAGTGTCTATTGCTGCCTCGGGCACCTTATGGTGGTTCTCCTGTGAGGCTAGATTTTCGAATCCGACGCAAAACTGATAGTTATTTAAAAAGTTCAGGGACTCCTAATGACGATGGATCACTCAAATTGCGTCGAGATTCAATTCATCGTCCTCCAGCTGAATTGTCTCTAAGGGTCTATTGCTGCCTCTGGCACCTTATTGTCGTGCTGCTGTGCGTCTAGATTTTCAAATCCGACCCAAACTGATACTTAATTGTAAAGTTAAGGGCCTCGTAACGAAGATGGAACACTCAAATTGCGTCGAGATTCAATACATCTTCCTTCAGCCGACTTGTCTCCAAGGGGATATTGCTGCGTTGAGCACCTTATGGTTCGTCTCCTGTGAATTTAGATTTTCGAATCCGCCACGATACTGCTAGTTATTTGTAACGTTCAGTGCCTCCTAATGACGTCGGAACACTCAAATTGCGTCGAGATTCAATAAATTGTCATTCAGCCGACTTGTCTCCATTGCTGTCTCGGGCACCTTATGCTCGTTCTCCTGTGAGTCTAGATTTTAGATCAGACGCAAAACCGATAGTTAATTGCAACTTTCAAGGCCTCCTTATGACGATGGAACACTCAAATTACGTCGAGATTCATTACATCGTCCTCCAGCCGACTTGTCTCCAAGGGTCTATTGCTGCCTCGGGCGGTCCGTCTCCTGTGTGTCCAGAATTTCGAATCCGACGCATAACTGATAGTTAATTGTAAAGTTCATGGCCTCCTAATGACGATGGAACACACATATTACGACGAGATTCAATACATCGTCATTCGGCCGACTTGTCTCCATTGCTGCCTCGGGCACCTTATGGTCGTTCTTTTGTGAGTCTAGATTTTAGAATCCGACGCAAAAGTGATAGTTCATTGTAACGTTCAGGGCCTCCTAATGACGATGGAACACTGAAATTACGTCGAGATTCAATAGATCGTCCTCCAGCCGTCTTGTCTCCAAGAGGATATTGTTGCCTCGGGCACCATATGGTCCGTCTCCTGTGAGTCTAGATTTTCGTATCCAACGCAAAACTGCTTGTTAATTGTAACGTTCTGCGCCTCCTAATGACGCTGTAACACTGATATTACGTCGAGATTCAATACATCGTCATTCAGCCGACTTGTCTTCATTGCAGCCTCGGGCACCATATGGTCTTTCTCTTGTGAGTCTAGATTTTAGAATCCGACGCAAAACTGATAGTTAATTGTAACGTTCAACGCCTCCTAATGACGATGAAACACTCAAATTGCGTCGAGATTCAATACATCCTCCTCCAGCCGACTTGACTCCAAGGGTCTATTGCTGCCTCGGGCACCTTATGGTCGTTCTCCTGTGAGTCTAGATTTTCGAATCCGACGCATAACTCATAGTTAATTGTAACGTTCAGCGCCTCCTAAAGACGATGTAACACTAAAATTGAGTCGAGATTCAAAACATCGTCCTCCAGCCGACTAGTCTCCAAGGGTCTATTGCTGCCTCGGGCACCTTATGGTCGTTCTCCTGTGAGTCTAGATTTTCGAATCCGACGCATAACTGATAGTTAATTGTAACGTTCGGCGCCTCGTAATGACGATGGAACACTCAAATTGCGTCGAGATTCAATACATCGTCCTCCATCCGACTTGTCTCCAAGGGGATATTGTTGCCTTGAGCACCTTATGGTCTGTGTCCTGTGAGTCTAGATTTTCGAATCCGCCGCGATACTGCTAGTTATTTGTAACGTTCAGTGCCTCCTAATGACGTTGGAACATTCAAATTGCGTCGAGATTCATTACATCGTCCTTCAGCCGACTTGTTTCCAAGAGTTTATTGCTACCTCGGGCACCTTATGGTGGTTCTCCTGTGAGTCAAGATTTTCGAATCCGACGTATTAATTGTAACGTTCATGGCCTCATAATGACGATGGAACACTGAAACAGCGTCGAGATTCAATACATAGTCATTCAGCCGACTTGTCTCCATTGCTGCCTCGGGCAAATTATGGTCGTTCTCCTCAGAGTCTAGATTTTAGAATCCGACGCAAAACCAATAGTTAATTGTAACGTTCAGGGCCTCTTCATGACGATGGAACACTCAAATTACGTCGAGACTAAATACATCGTCATTCAGCCGACTTGTCTCCAAGGGTCTATTGCTGCCTCGGGCACCTTATGGTGGTTCTCCTGTGAGTCTAGATTTTCGAATCCGACGCAAAGCTGATAGTTAATTGTAACGTTCATCTCCTAATAATGACGATGGATCACTCAAATTGCGTCGAGATTCAATACATCGTCCTCCAGCCGACTTCTCTCCAAGGATCTATTTCTGCATCTGGCACTTAATCGTCGTGCTCCTGTGCGTCTACATTCTCAAATCCGACGCAAAACTGATAGTTAAATGAGACATTAAGGGCCTCCTAATGTCGATGGAACACTCAAATTGCGTCGAGATTCAATAGATCGTCCTCCAGCCGACTTGTCTCCAAGGGGATATTGTTGCCTTGAGCACCTTATGGTCTGTGTCCTGTGAGTCTAGATTTTCGAATCCGCCGCGATACTGCTAGTTATTTGTAACGTTCAGTGCCTCCTAATGACGTTGGAACACTCAAATTGCGTCGAGATTCATTACATCGTCCTTCAGCCGACTTGTTTCCAAGAGTTTATTGCTACCTCGGGCACCTTATGGTGGTTCTCCTGTGAGTCAAGATTTTCGAATCCGACGAATTAATTGTAACGTTCATGGCCTCATAATGACGATGGAACACTCAAACAGCGTCGAGATTCAATACATAGTCATTCAGCCGACTTGTCTCCATTGCTGCCTCGGGCGAATTATGGTCGTTCTCCTCAGAGTCTAGATTTTAGAATCCGACGCAAAACCAATAGTTAATTGTAACGTTCAGGGCCTCTTCATGACGATGGAACACTCAAATTACGTCGAGACTAAATACATCGTCATTCAGCCGACTTGTCTCCAAGGGTCTATTGCTGCTTCGGGCACTTTATGGTGGTTCTCCTGTGAGTCTAGATTTTCGAATCCGACGCAAAGCTGATAGTTAATTGTAACGTTCATCTCCTAATAATGACGATGGATCACTCAAATTGCGTCGAGATTCAATACATCGTCCTCCAGCCGACTTCTCTCCAAGGATCCATTTCTGCATCTGGCACTTAATGGTCGTGCTCCTGTGCGTCTAGATTCTCAAATCCGACGCAAAACTGATAGTTAAATGAGACATTAAGAGCCTCCTAATGTCGATGGAACACTCAAATTGCGTCGAGACTCAATAGATCGACCTCCAGCCGACTTGTCTCCAAGGGGATATTGCTGCCTTGGGCACCATATGTCCGTCTCCGGTGAATCTATATTTTCGTATCCGACGCGAAACTGCTATTTAATAGTAACGTTCAGGGCCTCCTATTGACGATGGAACACTCAAATTGCGTCAAGATGCAATCTATCAACCTCCAGCCGACTTGTTTCCAAGGGGATATTGCTGCCTCGGGCACCATATGGTCCGTCTACTGTGGGTCTAGATTTTTTTTACCCGTCTCAAAGCTGATTGTTAATTGTAAAGTTCAGAGCCTCCTAATGACGATGGAACACTCAAACTGCGTCGAAATTCAATACATCGTCCTCCAGCCGATTGGTCTACAAGGGGATATTGCTGCGTCTGGCAACTTATGATCCGTCTCCTGTGAGTCTAGATTTTCGAATCCGACGCATAACTGATGGTTAACTGTAACGTTTATGGCCTCCTAATGACGATGGAACACTCAAATTGCGTCGAAATTCAATACATCGTCATTCAGCCGACTTCTCTCCAAGGGTCTATTGCTGGCTCGGGCACCTTATGGTCGTTCACCTGTGATTCTAGATTTTAGAATCCGACGCAAAACTGATAGTTAATTGTAACGTTCAGCGCCCCCTAATGACGATGGAACACTCAAATTGCGTCGAGATTCAAAACATCGTCCTCCAGCCGACTAGTCTCCAAGGGTCTATTGCTGCCTCGGGCACCTTATGGTCGTTCTCCTGTGAGTCTAGATTTTCGAATCCGACGCATTACTGACAGTTAATTGTAACGTACGGCGCCTCCTAATGACGATGGAACACTCAAATTGCGTCGAGATTCAGTACATCGTCCTCCAGCCGACTTTTCTCCAAGGGTCTATTGCTGCATCGGGCACCTTATGGTCTTTCTTCTGTGAGTCTAAATTTTTGAATCAGACGCAAAACTTATAGTTAAGGGCCTCCTAATGACGATGGAACATTCAAATTGCGTCGCGATTCAATACATCGTCCGCCAGCCGACTTGTCTCCAAGGGAACATTGCTGCTTCCGGCACCTTATGGTCGTGCTCCTGTGCGTCTAGATTTGCAAATCCGACGCAAAACTGATAGTTAATTGTAACGTTAAGGGCCTCGTAACGAATATGGAACGCTCAAATTGCGTCGAGATTCATATACATCGTCCTCCAGCCGACTTGTCTCCAAGGGGATATTGTTGCCTTGAGCACCTTATGGTCTGTGTCCTGTGAGTCTAGATTTTCGAATCCGCCGCGATACTGCTAGTTATTTGTAACGTTCAGTGCCTCCTAATGACGTTGGAACACTCAAATTGCGTCGAGATTCATTACATCGTCCTTCAGCCGACTTGTTTCCAAGGGTCTATTGCTGGCTCGGGCACCTTATGGTCGTTCACCTGTGATTCTAGATTTTAGAATCCGACGCAAAACTGATAGTTAATTGTAACGTTCATGGCCTCCTAATGACGATGGAACACTCAAACTGCGTCGAGATTCAATACATAGTCATTCAGCCGACTTGTCTCCATTGCTGCCTCGGGCACCTTATGATCGTTCTCCTCATAGTCTAGATTTTAGAATCCGACGCAAAACCGATAGTTAATTGTAACGTTCAGGGCCTCTTTATGACGATGGAACACTCAAATTACGTCGAGATTCTATACATCGTCCTCCAGCCGACTTGTCTCCAAGGGGATATTGCTGCCTCGGGCGGTCCGTCTCCTGTGAGTCTAGATTTTCAAATCCGACGCAAAACTGATAGTTAATTGTGAAACTAAGGGCCTCCTAATGACGATGGAACACTCAAATTGCGTCGAGATTCAATAGATCGTCGTCCAGCCGACTTGTCTTTAAGAGTCTATTGCTGCCTCGTGCCTCTTATGGTGGTTCTCCTGTGGGTCTAGATTTTCGAATCCGACGCAAAGCTGATTGTCAATTGTACCGGTCATTTCCTAATAATGACGATGGAACACTCAAATTGCGTCGAGATGCAATACATCGACCTCCAGCCGTCTAGTCTCCAAAGGTCTATTGCTGCCTCGTTCACCTTATGGTCGTTCTCCTGTGAGTCTAGATTTTCGAATCCGACGCATAACTGATAGTTAATTGTAATGTTCAGCACCTCTTAATGACGATGGAACACTCAAGTTGCGTCGAGATTCAATACATCGTTCTCCAGCCGACTTGGCTCCAAGGGTCTATTGCTGCCTCGGGCACCTTATGGTCGTTCTCCTGAGTGTCTAAATTTTCGAATCAGACGCAAAACTAATAGTTAATTGTAACGTTAAGGGCCTCCTAATGACGATGGAACACTCAAATTGCGTCGAGACTAAATACATCGTCATTCAGCCGAATTGTCTCCAAGGGTCTATTGCTGCCTATGGCACCTTATGTTCGTGCTCCTGTGCGTCTAGATTTTCAAATCCGACGCAAAACTGATAGTTAATTGTATCGTTAAGGGCCTCCTAATGATGATGGAACACTCAAATTGCGTCGAGATTCAATACATCGTCCTTCAGCCGACTTGTCTCTAAGTGTCTATTGCTGCCTCGGGCACCTTATGGTGGTTCTCCTGTGAGGCTAGATTCTCGAATCCGACGCAAAACTGATAGTTAATTATAACGTTAATGGCATCCAAATAAAAATTGAACACTCAAATTACGTCGAGATTCAATACATCGTCCTCTAGGCGACTTGTCTCCAAGGGGATATTGCTGCCTTGGGCACCATATGGTCCGTCTCCTGTGAGTCTAGATTTTCGAATCCGACGCGAGACTGCTAGTTAATTGTAACATTCAAGGCCTCCTAATGACGATGGAACACTCAAATTGCGTCGAGATTCAATACATCTTCCTTCAGCCGACTATTCTTCAAGAGTCTATTGCTGCCTCGGGCACCTTATGATGGTTCTACTGTGAGTCTATTTTTTCTAATCTGACGCAAAGCTGATAGTTAATTGTAACGTTCATCTCCTAATATTGAAGATGAAACACTCAAATTGCGTCGAGATGCAATACATCGACCTCCAGCCGACTAGTCTCCAAGGGTCTATTGCTGCCTCGTTCACCTTATGTTCGTTCTCCTGTGAGTCTAGATTTTCGAATCCGACGCATAACTGATAGCTAATTGTAACGCTCAGCGCCTCCTAATGACGATGGAACACTCAAGTTGCGTCGAGATTCAATACATCGTCCTCCAGCCGACTAGTCTCCAAGGGTCTATTGCCGCTTCGGGCACCTTATGGTCGTTCTCCTGAGAGTCTAAATTTTCGAATCAGACGCAAAACTAATAGTTAATTGTAACGTTAAGGGCCTCCTAATGATGATGGAACACTCAAATTGCGTCGAGATTCAATACATCGTCATTCAGGCGACTTGTCTCCAAGGGTCTATTGCAGCCTCTGGCACCTTATGGTCGTGCTCCTCTGCGTCTAGATTTTCAAATCCGACGAAAAACTGATAGTTAATTATAACGTTAATGGCATCCTAATAAAAATGGAACACTCAAATTACGTCGAGATTCAATGCATCGTCCTCTAGCCGACTTGTCTCCAAGGGGATATTGCTGCCTTGGGCACCATATGGTCCGTCTCCTGTGAGTCTAGATATTCGAATCCAACGCGAGACTGCAAGTTAATTGTAACATTCAAGGCCTCCTAATGACGATGGAACACTCAAATTGCGTCGAGATTCAATACATCTTCCTTCAGTCGAATTGTCTCCAAGAGTCTATTGCTGCCTCGGGCACCTTATGATGAATCTCCTGTGAGTCTAGATTTTCGATTCCGACGCGAAACTACTAGTTAATTGTAACGTTCAGTGCCTCCTAATGACGTTGGAACACTCAAATTGCGTCGAGATTCAATACATCGTCCTTCAGCCGACTTGTCTCTAAGTGTCTATTGCTGCCTCGGGCACCTTATGGTGGTTCTCCTGTGGGGCTAGATTTTCGAATCCGACGCAAAACTGATAGTTAATTGTAAAGTTCAGGGACTCCTAATGACGATGGAACACTCAAATTGCGTCGAGATTCAATACATCGTCCTCCAGCTGAATTGTCCCTAAGGGTCTATTGCTGCCTCTGGCACCTTATTGTTGTGCTGCTGTGCGTCTAGATTTTCAAATCCGACCCAAACTGATAGTTAATTGTAAAGTTAAGGGCCTCGTAACGAAAATGGAACACTCAAATTGCGTCGAGATTCAATACATTGTCATTCAGCGGACTTGTCTCCATTGCTGTCTCGGGCACCTTATGGTCGTTCTCTTGTGAGTCTAGATTTTAGAATCAGACGCAAAACCGATAGTTAATTGTAACGATCAAGGCCTCCTTATGACGATGGAACACTCAAATTACGTCGAGATTCAATACACCGTCCTCCAGCCGACTTGCCCCCAAGGGGATATTGCTGCCACAGGCAGTCCGTCTCCTGTCTAGAATTTCGAATCCGACGCATAACTGATACTTATTTGTAACGTTCATGGCCTCCTAATGACGATGGAACACTCATATTACGTCGAGATTCAATACATCGTCATTCGGCCGACTTGTCTCCATTGGTGCCTCGGGCACCTTATGGTCGTTCTCTTGTGAGTCTAGATTTTAGAATCCGACGCAACAGTGATAGTTCATTGTAACGTTCAGGGCCTCCTAATGACGATGGAACACTGAAATTACGTCGAGATTCAATAGATCGTCCTCCAGCCGTCTTGTCTCCAAGGGGATATTGCTGCCTCGGGCACCATATGGTCCGTCTCCTGTGAGTCTAGATTTTCGTATCCTACGCAAAACTGCTTGTTAATTGTAACGTTCAGCGCCTCCTAATGACGCTGTAACACTGATATTACGTCGAGATTCAATACATCGTCATTCAGCCGACTTGTCTTCATTGCAGCCTCGGGCACCTTATGGTCTTTCCCTTGTGAGTCTAGACTTTAGAATCCGACGCAAAACTGATAGTTAATTGTAACGTTCAACGCCTCCTAATGACGATGAAACACTCAAATTGCGTCGATATTCAATACATCCTCCTCCAGCCGACTTGACTCCAAGGGTCTATTGCTGCCTGGGGCACCTTATGGTCGTTCTCCTGTGAGTCTAGATTTTCGAATCCGACGCATAACTGATAGTTAATTGTAACGTTCAGCGCCTCCTAAAGACGATGTAACACTCAAATTGCGTCGAGATTCAAAACATCGTCCTCCAGCCGACTAGTCTCCAAGGGTCTATTGCTGCCTCGGGCACCTTATGGTCGTTCTCCTCTGAGTCTAGATTTTCGAATCCGACGCCAAACTGATAGTAATTTGTAACGTTCAGTGCCTCGTAATGACGATGGAACACTCAAATTGGGTCGCGATTCAATACATCGTCCGCCAGCCGACTTGCCTCCAAGGGGATATTGCTTCGTTGAGCACCTTATGGTCCGTCTCCTGTGAGTCTAGATTTTCGAATCCGCCTCGATACTGCTAGTTATTTGTAACATTCAAGGCCTCCTAATGACAATGGAACACTCAAATTGCGTCCAGATTCAATACATCTTCCTTCAGCCGACTTGTCTCCAAGAGTTTATTGCTGCCTCGGGCACGTTATGGTGGTTCTCCTGTGAGTCAAGATTTTCGATTCCGACGCATAACTGATAGTTAATTGTAACGTTCATGGCCTCCTATTGACGATGGAACACTCAAACTGCGTTGTGATTCAATACGTAGTCATTCAGCCGACTTGACTCCATTGCTGCCTCGGGCACCTAATGGTCGGTCTCCTCAGAGTCTAGATTTCATAATCCGACGCAAAACCGATAGTTAATTGTAACGTTCAGGGCCTCATTATCAAGATGGAACACTCAAATTACGTCGAGATTCAATACATGGTCCTCCAGCCGACTTGTCTCCAAGGGGATATTGCTGCCTTGGGCACCATATGGCCGTCTCCGGTGAGTCTAGATTTTCGTATCCGACGCGAAACTGCTAGTTAATTGAAACGTTCAGGGCCGCCTAATGACGATGGAACACTCAAATTGCGTCGAGATTCAATACATCTTCCTTCAGCCGACTAGTCTCCAAGAGTCTATTGCTGCCTCGGGCACGTGATGGTGGTTCTCCTGTGAGTCTATATTTTCGAATCGGACGCAAAGCTGATAGTTAATTGTAACGTTCATCTCCTAATATTGGAGATGGAACACTCAAATTGCGTCGAGATGCAATACATCGACCTCCAGCCGACTTGTCTCCAAGGGTCTATTGCTGCCTCGTTCACCTTATGGTCGTTCTCCTGTAAGTCTAGATTTTCGAATCCGACGCATAACTGATAGTGAATTGTAACGCTCAGCGCCTCCTAATGACGATGGAACACTCAAGTTGCGTCGAGATTCAATACATCGTCCTCCAGCCAACTTGTCTCCAAGGGTCTATTGCCGCTTCGGGCACCTTATGGTCGTTCTCCTGAGAGTCTAAATTTTCGAATCAGACGCAAAACTAGTAGTTAATTGTAACGTTAAGGGCCTCCTAATGATGATGGAACACTCAAATTGCGTCGAGATTCAATACATCGTCATTCAGGCGACTTGTCTCCAAGGGTCTATTGCAGCCTCTGGCACCTTATGGTCGTGCTCCTCTGCGTCTAGATTTTCAAATCCGACGAAAAACTGATAGTTAATTATAACGTTAAAGGCATCCTAATAAAAATGGAACACACAAATTACGTCGAGATTCAATACATCGTCCTGTAGCCGACTTGTCTCCAAGGGGATAGTGCTACCTTGGCCACCATATGGTCCGTCTCCTGTGAGTCTAGATATTCGAATCCGACGCGAGACTGCAAGTTAATTGTAACATTCAAGGCCTCCTAATGACGATGGAACACTCAAATTGCGTCGAGATTCAATACATCTTCCATCATTCGACTTGTCTCCAAGAGTCTATTGCTGCCTCGGGCACCTTATGATGAATCTCCTGTGAGTCTAGATTTTCGATTCCGACGCGAAACTACTAGTTAATTGTAACGTTCAGTGCATCCAAATGACGTTGGAACACTCAAATTGCGTCGAGATTCAATACATCGTCCTTCAGCCGACTTGTCTCTAAGTGTCTATTGCTGCCTCGGGCACCTTATGGTGGTTCTCCTGTGAGGCTAGATTTTCGAATCCGACGCAAAACTGATAGTTATTTAAAAAGTTCAGGGACTCCTAATGACGATGGATCACTCAAATTGCGTCGAGATTCAATTCATCGTCCTCCAGTTGAATTGTCTCTAAGGGTCTATTGCTGCCTCTGGCACCTTATTGTCGTGCTGCTGTGCGTCCAGATTTTCAAATCCGACCCAAACTGATAGTTAATTGTAAAGTTAAGGGCCTCGTAACTAAGATGGAACACTCAAATTGCGTCGAGATTCAATACATCTTCCTTCAGCCGACTTGTCTCCAAGGGGATATTGCTGCCTTGAGCACCTTATGGTTCGTCTCCTGTGAGTTTAGATTTTCGAATCCGCCACGATACTGCTAGTTATTTGTAACGTTCAGTGCCTCCTAATGACGTCGGAACACTCAAATTGCGTCGAGATTCAATACATTGTCATTCAGCCGACTTGTCTCCATTGCTGTCTCGGGCACCTTATGGTCGTTCTCCTGTGAGTATAGATTTTAGAATCAGACGCAAAACAGATAGTTAATTGCAACGTTCAAGGCCTCCTTATGACGATGGAACACTCAAATTACGTTGAGATTCATTACATCGTCCTCCAGCCGACTTGTCTCCAAGGGTCTATTGCTGCCTCGGGCGGTCCGTCTCCTGTGTGTCTAGAATTTCGAATCCGACGCATAACTGATAGTTAATTGTAAAGTTCATGGCCTCCTAATGACGATGGAACACTCATATTACGTCGAGATTCAATACATCGTCATTCGGCCGACTTGTCTCCATTGCTGCCTCGGGCACCTTATGGTCGTTCTTTTGTGAGTCTAGATTTTAGAATCCGACGCAAAAGTGATAGTTCATTGTAACGTTCAGGGCCTCCTAATGACGATGGAACACTGAAATTACGTCGATATTCAATAGATCGTCCTCCAGCCGTCTTGTCTCCAAGAGGATATTGTTGCCTCGGGCACCATATGGTCCGTCTCCTGTGAGTCTAGATTTTCGTATCCAACGCAAAGCTGCTTGTTAATTGTAACGTTCTGCGCCTCCTAATGACGCTGTAACACTGATATTACGTCGAGATTCAATACATCGTCATTCAGCCGACTTGTCTTCATTGCAGCCTCGGGCACCTTATGGTCTTCCTCTTGTGAGTCTAGATTTTAGAATCCGACGCAAAACTGATAGTTAATTGTAACGTTCAACGCCTCCTAATGACGATGAAACACTCAAATAGCGTCGAGATTCAATACATCCTCCTCCAGCCGACTTGACTCCAAGGGTCTATTGCTGCCTCGGGCACCTTATGGTCGTTCTCCAGTGAGTCTAGATTTTCGAAACCGACGCATAACTCATAGTTAATTGTAACGTTCAGCGCCTCCTAAAGACGATGTAACACTCAAATTGCGTCGAGATTCAAAACATCGTCCTCCAGCCGACTAGTCTCCAAGGGTCTATTGCTGCCTCGGGCACCTTATGGTCGTTCTCCTGTGAGTCTAGATTTTAGAATCCGACGCATAACTGATAGTTAATTGTAACGTTCGGCGCCTCGTAATGACGATGGAACACTCAAATTGCGTCGAGATTCAATACATCGTCCTCCATCCGACTTGTCTCCAAGGGTCTATTGCTGCATCGGGCACTTTATAGTCTTTCTCCTGTCAGTCTAAATTTTTGAATCAGACGCAAAACTTATAGTTAATTGTAATTTTAATGGCCTCCTAATGACGATGGAATACACAAATTGCGTGGAGATTCAATACATCGTCCTCCAGCCGACTTGTCTCCAAGGGGATATTGTTGCCTTGAGCACCTTATGGTCTGTGTCCTGTGAGTCTAGATTTTCGAATCCGCCGCGATACTGCTAGTTATTTGTAACGTTCAGTGCCTCCTAATGACGTTGGAACACTCAAATTGCGTCGAGATTCATTACACCGTCCTTCAGCCGACTTGTTTCCAAGAGTTTATTGCTGTCTCGGGCACCTTATGGTGGTTCTCCTGTGAGTCACGATTTTCGAATCCGACGCATTAATTGTAACGTTCATGGCCTCATAATGACGATGGAGCACTCAAACAGGGTCGAGATACAATACATAGTCATTCAGCCGACTTGTCTCCATTGCTGCCTCGGGCACTTTATGGTCGTTCTCCCCAGAGTCTAGATTTGAGAATCCGACGCAAAACCAATAGTTAATTGTAACGTTCAGGGCGTCTTCATTACGATGGAACACTCAAATTACGTCGAGACTAAATACATCCTCATTCAGCCGACTTGTCTCCAAGGGTCTATTGCTGCCTCGGGCACCTTATGGTGGTTCTCCTGTGAGCCTAGATTTTCGAATCCGACGCAAAGCTGATAGTTAATTGTAACGTTCATCTCCTAATAATGACGATGGAACACTCAAATTGCGTCGAGATGCAATACTTCGACCTCCAGCCGACTAGTCTCCAAAGGTCTATTGCTGCCTCGGTCACCTTATGGTCGTTCTCCTGTGATTCTAGATTTTCGAATCCGACGGATAACTGATAGTTAATTGTAATGATCAACGCCCCCTAATGACGATGGAACACTAAAATTGCGTCGAGACTAAATACATCGTCATTCAGCCGACTTGTCTCCAAGGGTCTATTGCTGCCTCTGGCACCTTATGTACATGCTCCTGTGCGTCTAGATTTTCAAATCCGACGCAAAACTGATAGTTAATTGTAACGTTAATGGCATCCTAATAAAAATGGAACACTCAAATTGCGTCGAGATTCAATACATCTTCCTTCGGCCGACTTGTCTCCAAGAGTCTATTGCTGCCTCGGGCACCTTATGGTGGTTCTCCTGTGAGTCTAGATTTTCTTATCCGAAGCAAAGATGATAGTTAATTGTAACGTTCATGGCCTCCTAATGACGATGGAACACTCAAATTGCGTCGAGATTCAATACATAGTCATTCAGCCGACTTGTCTCCATTGCTGCCTCAGGCACCTTATGGTCGTTCATGTGTGAGTCTAGATTTTAGAATCCGACGCAAAACCGATAGTTAATTGTAACGTTCATGGTCTCCTTTTGACGATGGAACACTCAAATTACGTCGAGATTCAATACATCGTCATCCAGCCGACTTGTCTCCAAGAGGATATTGCTGCCTCGGGCGGTCCGTCTCCTGTGAGTCTAGATTTTCGAATCGGACGAAAAACTGATAGTTAATTGTAACGTTCAGGGTCTCTTAATGACGATGGATCACTCAAATTGCGTCGAGATTCAATACATCGTCCTCCAGCCGACTTCTCTCCAAGGATCTATTTCTGCATCTGCCACTTAATGGTCGTGCTCCTGTGCGTCTAGATTCTCAAATCCGACGCAAAACTGATAGTTAAATGCGACATTAAGGGCCTCCTAACGTCGATGGAACACTCAAATTGCGTCGAGATTCAATAGATCGTCCTCCAGCCGACTTGTCTCCATGGGGATATTACTGCCTTGGGCACCATATGGCCGTCTCCGGTGAATCTAGATTTTCGTATCCGACGCGAAACTGCTAGTTAATTGTAACGTTCAGGGCCTCCTATTGACGATGGAACACTCAAATTGCGCCGAGATGCAATCTATCAACCTCCAGCCGACTTGTTTCCAAGGGTCCATTGCTGCCTCGGGCACCTTATGGTCGTTCTCCTGTAAGTCTAGATTTTCAAATCCGACGCATAACTGATAGTTAATTGTAACGTTCATGGCCTCCTAATGACGATGGAGCACTCAAATTGCGTCGAGATTCAATACATAGTCATTCAGCAGACTTGTCTCCATTGCTGCCTCGGGCACCTTATGGTCGTTCTCTTGTGAGGCTAGATTTAAGAATCCGACGCAAAACCGATAGGTAATTGTAACGTCCAGGGCCTCATAATGACGATGTAACACTCAAATTACGTCAAGATTCAATACATCGTCCTCCAGCCGACTTGTCTCCAAGGGGATATTGCTGCCTCGGGCGGTCCGTCTCCTGTGAGTCTAGATTTTCGAATCCGACGCAAAACTGATAGTAATTGTAACGTTCAGGGTCTCCTAATGACGATGGAACACTCGAATTGCGTCACGATTCAATACATCGTCCTCCAGCCGACTTCTCTCAAAGGATCTTTTTCTGCATCTTTCACTTTATGGTCGTGCTCCTGTGCGTCTAGATTTTCAAATCCGACGCAAGACTGATAGTTAATTGTGACATTAAGGGCCTCCTAATGACGATGGAACACTCAAATTGCGTCGAGATTCAATAGATCGTCCTCCAGCCGACTTGTCTCCAAGGGGATATTGCTGCCTTGGGCACCATATGGCCGTCTCCGGTGAGTCTAGATTTTCGTATCCGACGCGAAACTGCTAGTTATTTGTAACGTTCAAGGCCTCCTAATGACGATGGAACACTCAAATTGCGTCGAGATTCAATACATCTTCCTTCAGCCGACTTTTCTCCAAGAGTCTATTGCTGCCTCGGGCACCTTATGGTGTTCTCCTGTGAGTCTAGATTTTCGAATCCGACGCAAAGCTGATAGTTAATTGTAACGTTCATCTTCTAATAATGACGATGGAACACTCAAATTGCGTCGAGATGCAATACATCGACCTCCAGCCGACTAGTCTCCAAGGGTCTATTGCTGCCTCGTTCAGCTTATGGTCGTTCTACTGTGAGTCTAGATTTTCGAATCCGACGCATAACTGATAATTAATTGTAACGTTCATGGCCTCCTAATGACGATGGAACACTCAAGTTGCGTCGAGATGCAATACATCGTCCTCCAGCCGACTTGTCTCCAAGGGTCTATTGCTACCTCGGGCACCTTATGGTCGTTCTCCTGAGAGTCTAAATTTTCGAATCAGACGCAAAACTAATAGTTAATTGTAACGTTAAGGGCTTCCTAATGATGATGGAACACTCAAATTGCGTCGAGATTCAATACATCGTCATTCAGCCGACATGTCTCCAAGGGTCTATTGCTGCCTCTGGCACCTTATGGTCGGGCTCCTGTGCGTCTAGATTTTCAAATCCGACGCAAAACTGATAGTTAATTGTAATGTTAATGGCATCCTAATAAAAATGGAACACTCAAATTGCGTTGAGATTTAATACATCGTCCTCCAGCCGACTTGTCTCCAAGGGTCTATTGCTGCGTCGGCCACCTTATGGTCGTTCTCCTGAGTGTCTAAATTTTCGAATCAGACGCAAAACTAATAGTTAATTGTAACGTTAAGGACCTCCTAATGACGATGGAACACTCAAATTGCGTCGAGACTAAATACATCGTCATTCAGCCGACTTGTCTCCAAGGGGCTTTTGCTGCCTCTGGCACCTTATGTACGTGCTCCTGTGCGTCTAGATTTTCAAATCCGACGCAAAACTGATAGTTAATTGTAACGTAAATGGCATCCTATTAAAAATGGAACACTCAAATTGCGTCGAGATTCAATACATCTTCCTTCAGACGACTTGTCTCCAAGAGTCTATTGCTGCCTCGGGCACCTTATGATGAATCTCCTGAGAGTCTAGATTCTCGATTCCGACGCGAAACTACTAGTTAATTGTAACGTTCAGTGCAACCTAATGACGTTGGAACACTCAAATTGCGTCGAGATTCATTACACCGTCCTTCAGCCGACTTGTCTTCAAGAGTCTATTGCTGCCTCGGGCACCTTATGGTGGTTCTCCTGTGAGTCTTGATTTTCGAATCAGACGCAAAACTGATAGTTAATTGTAACGTTCAGGGACTCCTATTGACGATGCAACACTCAAAATGCGTCGAGATGCAATATATCAACCTCCAGCCGACTTGTCTCCAAGGGTCTATTGCTGCCTCGGGCACCTTATGATGAATCTCCTGTGAGTCTAGATTTTCGAATCCGGCGCATAACTGATAGTTATTTGTAACGTTCAGTGCCTTCTAATGACGTTGGAACACTCAAATTGCGTCGAGATTCATTACACCGTCCTTCAGCCGACTTGTCTCCAAGAGTCTATTGCTGCCTCGGGCACCTTATGGTGGTTCTCCTGTGAGTCTAGATTTTCTTATCCGACGCAAAGATGATAGTTAATTGTAACGTTCATGGCCTCCTAATGACGATGGAACACTCAAATTGCGTCGAGATTCAATACATAGTCATTAAGCCGACTTGTCTCCATTGCTGCCTCGGGCACCTTATGGTCGTTCATGTGTGAGTCTAGATTTTAGAATCCGACGCAAAACCGATAGTTAATTGTAACGTTCATGGCCTCCTAATGACGATGGAGCACTCAAATTGCGTCGAGATTCAATACATAGTCATTCAGCAGACTTGTCTCCATTGCTGCCTCGGGCACCTTATGGTCGTTCTCTTGTGAGGCTAGATTTAAGAATCCGACGCAAAACCGATAGTTAATTGTAACGTCCAGGGCCTCATAATGACGATGTAACACTCAAATTACGTCGAGATTCAATACATCGTCCTCCAGCCGACTTGTCTCCATGGGCTGCCTCGGGCGGTCCGTCTCCTGTGAGTCTAGATTTTCGAATCCGACGCAAAACTGATAGTAATTGTAACGTTCAGGGTCTCCTAATGACGATGGAACACTCGAATTGCGTCACGATTCAATACATCGTCCTCCAGCCGACTTCTCTCAAAGGATCTTTTTCTGCATCTTTCACTTTATGGTCGTGCTCCTGTGCGTCTAGATTTTCAAATCCGACGCAAGACTGATAGTTAATTGTGACATTAAGGGCCTCCTAATGACGATGGAACACTCAAATTGCGTCGAGATTCAATAGATCGTCCTCCAGCCGACTTGTCTCCAAGGGGATATTGCTGCCTCGGGCACTATATGATCGTTCTCCTCTGAGTCTAGAGTTTCGAACCCGACGCAAACCTGACAGTTAATTGTAACGTTCAGCGCCTCCTAATGACGATGGAACACTCAAGTTGCGTCGAGATTCAATACATCGACCTCCAGCCGACCTGTCTCCGAGGGGATATTGCTGCCTCGTGCTTCATACGGTACTTCTCCTGTGAGTCTAGATTTTCGAATCAGACTCGAAACTGTTTGTTAATTGTAACGTTCAGGGCCTCCTAATGAAGATGGATCTCTCAAATTGCGTCGCGATTCATTACATCGTCCTCCAGCCAACTTGTCTCCAAGGGTCTATTGCTGCCTCGGGCACCTTATGGGCGTTCTCCTGTGAGTCTAGATTTTCTAATCCGACGCAAAACCGATCGTTAATTGTAACATTCAGGGCCTCCTAGTTACGATGGAACACTCAAATTGCGTCGCGATCGAAAACATCGTCCTCCAGCCGAGTTGTCTCCAAGCGCCTATTGCTGCCTGGGGCACCTTTTGATCGTTCTCCTGTAAGTCTAGATTTTCGAATCCGACGCGAAACTGATAATTAATTGTAACGTTCAGGGCCTCCTAAAGACGATGGAACACTCAAATTGAGTCGAGATTCAATACATCGTCCTTCAGCCGACATGTCTCCAAGGGTCTATTGCTGACTCGGTCACCTTACGGTCGATCTCTAGTGACTGTAGATTTTCTAATCCGACGCAAAACTGATTGTTAATTGTAACGTTCAGGGCCTCCTAATGACGATGAAACACTCAAATTGAATCGAGATTCAATACATCGTCTTCCAGCCGACTTGTATCCAAGGGGATACCGCTGTTTCGGGCACCATATGATCCTTCTCCTGTGAGTAGATTTTCGATTCCGACGCTAAAATGATAGTTAATTGTAACTTTCAGCGCCTCCTAATGACGATGGAACACTCAAGTTGCGTCGAGATTCATTACATCGTTCTCCAGCCGACTTGTCTCCAAGAGTCTATTGCTGCCTCGGGCACCTTATGGTGGCTCTCTTGTGAGTCTAGATTTTCGTATCCGACGCAAAGATGATAGTTAATTGTAACGTTCATGGCCTCCTAATGACGATGGAACACTCAAATTACGTCGAGATTCAATACATCGTCCTCCAGCCGACTTGTCTCCAAGGGGATATTGCTGCCTCGGGCGGTCCGTCTCCTGTGAGTCTAGATTCTCGATTCCGACGCGAAACTACTAGTTAATTGTAACGTTCAGTGCCACCTAATGACGTTGGAATACACAAATTGCGTCGAGATTCAATACATAGTCATTCAGCAGACTTGTCTCCATTGCTGCCTCGGGCACCTTATGGTCGTTCTCTTGTGAGGCTAGATTAAAGAATCCGATGCAAAACCGATTGTTAATTGTAACGTCCAGGGCCTCATAATGACGATGGAACACTCAAATTACGTCGAGATTTAATACATCGTCCTGCAGCCGACTTGTCTCCAAGGGGATATTGCTGAGTCAGGCGGTCCGTCTCCTGTGAGTCTAGATTTTCGAATCCGACGCAAAACTGATAGTTATTTGTAACGTTCAGGGCCTCCTAATGACGATGGAACACGCAAATTGCGTCGAGATTCAATACATCTTCCTTAAGCCGACTTGTCTCCAAGAGTCTATTGCTGCCTCGGGCACCTTATGGTGGTTCTCCTTTGAGTCTAGATTTTCGAATCCGACGCAGAGCTGATAGTTAATTGTAACGTTCATCTTCTAATAATGACGATGGAACACTCAAATTGCGTCGAGATGCAATACATCGACCTCCAGCCGACTAGTCTCCAAGGGTCTATTGCTGCCTCGTTCAGCATATGGTCGTTCTCCTGTGAGTGTAGATTTTCGAATCCGACGCATAACTGATAGTTAATTGTAACGTTCATGGCCTCCTAATGACGATGGAACACTCAAGTTGCGTCGAGATGCAATACATCGTCCTCCAGCCGACTTGTCTCCAAGGGTCTATTGCTACCTCGGGCGCCTTATGGTCGTTCTCCTGAGAGTCCAAATTTTCGAATCAGACGCAAAACTAATAGTTAATTGTAACGTTAAGGGCTTCCTAATGATGATGGAACACTCAATTTGCGTCGAGATTCAATACATCGTCATTCAGCCGACATGTCTCCAAGGGTCTATTGCTGCCTCTGGCACCTTATGGTCGGGCTCCTGTGCATCTAGATTTTCAAATCCGACGCAAAACTGATAGTTAATTGTAATGTTAATGGCTTCCTAATAAAAATGGAACACTCAAATTGCGTCGAGATGCAATATATCAACCTCCAGCCGACTTGTCTCCAAGGGTCTATTGCTGCCTCGGGCACCTTATGATGAATCTCCTGTGAGTCTAGATTTTCGAATCCGACGCATAACTGATAGTTATTTGTAACGTTCAGTGCCTTCTAATGACGTTGGAACACTCAAATTGCGTCGAGATTCAATACATAGTCATTCAGCCGACTTGTCTCCATTGCTGCCTCGGGCACCTTATGGTCGTTCATGTGTGAGTCTAGATTTTAGAATCCGGCGCAAAACCGATTGTTAATTGTAACGTTCAGGGCCTCCTTATGACGATGGAAAACTCAAATTACGTCGAGATTCAATACATCGTCATCCAGCCGACTTGTGTCCAAGGGGATATTGCTGCCTCGGGCGGTCCGTCTCCTGTGAGTCTAGATTTTCGAATCCGACCCAAAACTGATAGTTAATTGTAACGTTCAGAGTCTCCTAATGACGATGGAACACTCAAATTGCGTCACGATTCAATACATCGTCCTCCAGCCGACTTCTCTCAAAGGATCTATTTCTGCATCTTTCACATTATGGTCGTGCTCCTGTGCGTCTAGATTTTCAAATCCGACGCAAGACTGATAGTTAATTGTGACATTAAGGGCCTCCTAATGACGATGGAACACTCAAATTGCGTCGAGATTCAATAGATCGTCCTCCAGCCGACTTGTCTCCAAGAGTCTATTGCTGCCTCGGGCATCTTATGGTGGTTCTCCTGTGAGTCTAGATTTTCGAATCCGACGCAAAGCTGATAGTCAATTGTAACGTTCATCTCCTAATAATGACGATGGAACACTCAAATTGCGTCGAGAGGCCATACATCGACCTCCAGCCGACTAGTCTCCAAAGGTCTATTGCTGCCTCGTTCACCTTATGGTCGTTCTCCTGTGAGTCTAGATTTTCGAATCCGACGGATAACTGATAGTTAATTGTAATGTTCAGCGCCTCCTAATGACGATGGAACACTCAAGTTGCGTCGAGATTCATTACATCGTCCTCCAGCCGACTTGTCTCCAAGGGTCTATTGCTACGTCGGGCACCTTATGGTCGTTCTCCTGGGTGTCTAAATTTTCGAATCAGACGCAAAACTAATAGTTAATTGTAACGTTAATGGCATCCTAATAAAAATGGAACACTCGAATTGCGTCGAGATTCAATACATCTTCCTTCAGCCGACTTGTTTCCAAGAGTCTATTGCTGCCTCGGGCACCTTATGATGAATCTCCTGTGAGTCTAGATTCTCGATTCCGACGCGAAACTACTAGTTAATTGTAACGTTCAGTGCCACCTAATGACTTTGGAACACTCAAATTACGTCGAGATTCATTACACCGTCCTTCAGCCGACTTGTCTCCAATAGTCTATTGCTGCCTCGGGCACTTTATGGTGGCTCTGTTGTGAGTCTAGATTTTCGTATCCGACGCAAAGATGATAGTTAATTGTAGCGTTCATGGCCTCCTAATGACGATGGAACACTCAAATTGCGTCGAGATTCAATACATAGTCATTCAGCAGACTTGTTTCCATTGCTGCCTCGGGCACCTTATGGTCGTTCTCTTGTGAGGCTAGATTAAAGAATCCGACGCAAAACCGATAGTTAATTGTAACGTCCAGGGCCTCATAATGACGATGGAACACTCAAATTACGTCGAGATTCAATACATCGTCCTCCAGCCGACTTGTCTCCAAGGGGATATTGCTGCCTCGGGCGGTCCGTCTCCTGTGAGTCTAGATTTTCGAATCCGACGCAAAACTGATAGTTAATTGTAACGTTCAGGGTCTCCTAATGACGATGGAACACTCAAATTGCGTCACGATTCAATACATCGTCCTCCAGCCGACTTCTTTCGAAGGATCTATTTCTGCATCTTTCACTTTATGGTTGTGCTCCTGTGCGTCTAGATTTTCAAATCCGACGCAAGACTGATAGTTAATTGTGACATTAAGGGCCTCCTAATGACGATGGAACACTCAAATTGCGTCGAGATTCAATAGATCGTCCTCCAGCCGACTTGTCTCCAAGGGGTGCCTTGGGCACCATATGGCCGTCTCCGGTGAGTCTAGATTTTCGTATCCGACGCGAAACTGCTGGTTATTTCTAACTCAAATTGCGTCGAGATTCAATACATCTTCCTTCAGCCGACTTGTCTCCAAGAGTCTATTGCTGCCTCGGGCACCTTATGGTGGTTCTCCTGTGTGTCTAGATTTTCGAATCCGACGCAAAGCTGATAGTTAATTGTAACGTTCGTCTTCTAATATTGACGATGGAACACTCAAATTGCGTCGAGATGCAATACATCGACCTCCAGCCGACTAGTCTCCAAGGGTCTATTGCTGCCTCGTTCAGCTTATGGTCGTGCTGCTGTGAGTCTAAATTTTCGAATCAGACGCAAAACTAATAGTTAATTGTAACGTTAAGGGCTTCCTAATGATGATGGAACACTCCAATTGCGTCGAGATTCAATTCATCGTCATTCAGCCGACATGTCTCCAAGGGTCTATTGCTGCCTCTGGCACCTAATGGTTGTTCTCCTCTGAGTCTAGATTTTCGAATCCGACGCATAGCTGATCGTTAATTGTAACGTTCAGCGCCTCCTAATGACATTGGAAAAATCAAATTGCGTCGAGATTCAATACATCGTCATTCAGCCGACTTGTCTCCAAGGGTCTATTCCTGCCTCGGGCACCTTATGGTCGTTCCCCTGTGAGTCTAGAATTTCGAATCCGATGCAAAACTGATAGTTAATTGTAACGTTCAGCGTCTCCTAATGACGATGGAACACTCAAATTGCGTCGCGATTCAATACATCGTCCTCCAGCCGACTTCTCTCCAAGGATCTATTTCTGCATCTGGCACTTAATGGAAGTGCTCCTGTGCGTCTAGATTTTCAAATCCGACGCAAAACTGATAGTTAATTGTGACATTAAGGGCCTCCTAATTTCGATGGAACCTTCAAATAGCGTCGAGATTCAATAGATCGTCCTCCAGTCGACTTGTCTACAAGGGGATATTGCTGCCTCGGGCACCATTTGGTCTGTCACCTGTGAGTCTAGATTTTCATATCCGACGCAAAACTGATAGTTAATTGTAACGTTCGGCGCCTCCAAATGACGATGGAACACTGAAATTGCGTCGAGATTGAATACATCGTCCTTCAGTCGACTTGTCTCCAAGGATCAATTGCTGCCTCGGGCACCTTACGGGCGTTCTCCTGTGAGTCTAGATTTTCTAATCCGACGCAAAACTGATTGTTAATTGTAACATTCAGGGCCTCCTAGTTACGATGGAACACTCAAATTGCCTCGCGATCGAAAACATCGACCTCCAGCAGAGTTGTCTAGAAGCGTCTATTGCTGCCTGGGGCACCTTTTGATCGTTCTCCTGTAAGTCTAGACTTTCGAATCCGACGCGAAACTGATAGTTAATTGTAACGTTCAGGGGCTCCTAAAGACGATGGAACACTCAAATTGAGTCGAGATTCAATACATCGTCCTTCAGCCGACTTGTCTCCAAGGGTCTATTGCTGACTCGGTCACCGTAAGGTCAATCTCCAGTGAGTGTAGATTTTCTAATCCGACTCAAAACTGATAGTTAATTGTAACGTTCAGGGTCTCTTAATGACGATGGATCACTCAAATTGCGTCGAGATTCAATACATCGTCCTCCAGCATATTTCTCTCCAAGGATCTATTTTTGCATCTGGCACTTAATGGTCGTGCTCCTGTGCGTCTACATTTTCAAATCCGACGCAAAACTGATAGTTAAGTGGGACATTAAAGGCCTCCTAATGTCGATGGAACACTCAAATTGCGTCGAGATTCAATAGATCGTCCTCCAGCCGACTTGTCTCCAAGGGGATATTGCTGCCTTGGGCACCATATGGCCGTCTCCGGTGAATCTAGATTTTCGTATCCGACGCATAACTGATAGTTAATTGTAACGTTCAGGGCCTCCTATTGACGATGGAACACTCAAATTGGGTCGAGATGCAATCTATCAACCTCCAGCCGACTTGTTTCCAAGGGTCCATTGCTGCCTAGGGGCACCTTATGGTCGTTCTCCTGTAAGTCTAGATTTTCGAATCCGACGCATAACTGATAGTTAATTGTAACGTTCATGGCCTCCTAATGACGATGGAGCACTCAAATTGCGTCAAGATTCAATACATCGTCATTCAGCCGACTTGTCTCCATTGTTGCCTCGGGCACCTTGTGGTCGTTCTCCTGTGAGTCTAGATTTTAGAATGCGACGCAAAACTGATAGTTAATTGTAACGTTCAGGGCCTACTAATGACGATGGAACACTCAAATGACGTCGAGATTCAATCCATCGTTCTCCAGCCGACTTGTCTCCAAGGGGATATTGCGGCCTCGGGCACCATATGGTCCGTCTCCTGTGAGTCTAGATTTTCGTATCCTACGCAAAACTGATAGTTAATTGCCACGTTCAGCTCCTCCTAATGACGATGGAACACTCAAATTGCGTCGAGATTCAATACATCGTCCTCCAGCCGACTTGTCTCCAAGGGGATATTGCTGACTCGGGCACCATATGGTCCGTCTCCTGTGAGTCTAGATTTTCGTATCCGACGCAAAACTGATAGTTAATTGTAACGTTCAGCGCCTCCTAATGACGATGGAACACTCAAATTGCGTCGCGATGCAATACATCGTACTTCAGACGACCTGTCACCAAGAGTCTATTGCTGCCTCTGGCACCTAATGGTCATTCTCCTCTGAGTCTAGATTTTCGAATCCGACGCATAGCTGATGGTTAATTGTAACGTTCAGCGTCTCCTAATGACATTGGAAAAATCAAATTGCGTCGGTATTCAATACATCGTCATTCAGCCGACTTGTCTCCAAGGGTCTATTCCTGCCTCGGGCACCTTATGGTCGTTCTCCTGTGCGTCTAGATTTTCGAATCCGATGCAAAACTGATAGTTAATTGTAACATTCAGCGTCTCCTAATGACGATGGAACAATCAAATTGCGTCGCGATTCAATACATCGTCCTCCAGCCGACTTCCCTCCAAGGATCTATTTCTGCATCTGGCACTTAATGGTCGTGCTCCTGTGCGTCTAGATTTTCAAATCCGACGCGAAACTGCTAATTAATTGTATCGTTCAGGGCCTCCTAATGACGATGGAACACTCAAATGACGTCGAGATTCAATCCATCGTACTCCAGCCAACTTGTCTCCAAGGGGATATTGCTGCCTCGGGCACCATATGACCGTCTCCGGTGAGTCTAGATTTTCGTATCCGACGCGAAACTGCTAATTAATTGTAACGTTCAGGGCCTCCTAATGACGATGGAACACTCAAATGACGTCGAGATTCAATCCATCGTACTCCAGCCGACTTGTCTCCAAGGGGATATTGCTGCCTCGGGCACCATATGGTCCGTCTCCTGTGAGTCTAGATTTTCTTATCCAACGCAAAACTAATAGTTAATTGTCACGTTCAGCTCCTCCTAATGACGATGGAACACTCAAATTGCGTCGAGATTCAATACATCGTCCTCCACCCGACTTGTCCCCAAGGGTCTCTTGCTGCTTCGGGCACCTTATGTTCGTTCTCCTGTGAGCCTAAATTGTCGAATCCGACGCAAGACTGCGACTTAATTGTAACATTCAAAGCCTCCTAATGATGATGGAACAATCAAATTGCGTCGAGATTCAATACATCGTCCTTCAGTCGACTTGTCTCCAAGGCTCTATTGCTGCCTCGGGCACCTTATGGTCGTTCTCCTGTGCGTCTAGAGTTTCAAATCCGACGCATAACTGATGGTTAATTGTAACGTTCATGGCCTCCTAATGACGATGGAACACTCAAATTGCGTCGAGATTCAATACATAGTCCTCCAGCCGACTTGTCTCCAAGGGGATATTGCTGTCTCGGGCACCACATGGTACGTCTAATGTGTGTCTAGATTTTCGTATCCGACGCAAAACTGATAATTAATTGTAACGTTCAGCGCCTCCTAGTGACGATGGAACACTCAAATTGCTTCGAGATGCAATACATCGTACTCTAGCCGACTTGTCACCAAGGTCTATTGCTGCCTCGGGTACCTTATGGTCGTCCTCCTGTGAGTCGAATCAGACGCAACACTTACAGTTAATTTTAACGTTTATGGCCTCCTAATAACGATGGAACACTCAAATTGGGTCGAGGTTCAATATATCGTCCTCTAGACGACTTGTCTCCAAGGATCTATTGCTGCCACTGGCACCATATGGTCGTTCTCTCCTCTGAGTCTAGATTTTCGAATCCGACGCATAGCTGATCGTTAATTGTAACGTTCAGCGCCTCCTAATGACCATTGGAACAATCACATTGCGTCGAGAATCAATACATCGTCATTCAGCCGACTTGTCTCCAAGGGTCTATTGCTGCCTGGGGCACCTTATGGTCGTTCTCCTGTGAGTCTAGATTTTCGAATCCGATGCAAAACTGATAGTTAATTGTAACGTTCAGGGTCTCCTAATGACGATGGAACACTCAAATTTGCGTCGCGATTCAATACATCGTCCTCCAGCCGACTTGTCTCCAAGGATCTATTGCTGACTTTATGGTCGTGATCCTGTGCGTCTAAAGTTTCACAATCCGACGCATAACTGATGGTTAATTGTAACGTTCATGGCCTCCTAATGACGATGGAACACTCAACTTGCGTCGAGATTCAATACATCGTCATTCAGCCGACTTGTCTAGATTGCTGCCTCGGGCACCTTATGGTCGTTCTCCTGTGAGTCTAGATTTTCGAATCCGATGCAAAACTGATAGTTTATTGTAAGGTTCAGGGCCTCCTAATGACGATGGAAATTTCAAATTACGTCGAGATTCAATACATCGTCCTCCAGCCGACTTGTCTCCAAGAGTCTATTGCTGCCTCGGGCAACTTATGGTGGTTCGTACTGTGAATCTAGATTTTCGAATCCGAAGCATAACTGATAGTTAATTGTAAATGTTCAGCGCCTCCTAGTGACAATGGAAACACTCAAACTGCGTCCAGACTCAATACATCGTCCTTCAGCCGACTTGTCTCCAAGAGTCTAAGTGCTGCCTCGGGCAACTTATGGTGGTTCTACTGTGAATCTAGATTTCCGAATCCGACGCAAAACCGATAGTTAATTGAAAGATTCAGGCCCTCCTAATGACGATGGAACACTCAAATTACGTCGAGATGCAATACATCGTCCTCCAGTCGAACTTGTGTCAAGAGTCTCTTGCTGCCTCTGGCACCTTATGGTGGTTCTCCTGTGAGTCTAGATTTTCGAATCCGACGCAAAGCTGATAATTAATTGTAAAGTTCAGGCCCTCCTAATGACGAAGGAAACACTCAAATTGCGTCGAGATGCAATACATCGACCTCCAGCCGACCTGTCTCAACGGGTTATTGCTGCCTCGGGCAACATTTGGTCCGTCTCCTGTGAGTGTAGATTTTCGAATCCGAAGCAAAACTGATATTTAATTGTAATGTTAAGGGCCTCCTAATGACGATGGAACACTCAAAATTGCGTCGAGATTCAATACATCGGGTTCCAGCCGACTTGTCTCCACGGGTCTATTGCGGCCTCGGTCACTTTATCGGTCGTTCTCTCCTGTGAGTCTAGATTTTCGAATCCGACTCATAACTGATAGTTAATTGTAGCGTTCAGCGCATCCTAATGACGTTGGAACACATCAAATTGCGTCGAGTTTCAATACATTGTCCTCCAGCCGACTTGTCTCCAAGGGGATATTGCTGCCCTCGGGCACCATATGGTCCGTCTCCTGTGAGTTTAGATTTGGAATCCGACACGAAACTGACCGTTAATTGAACGTTCAGGGCTTCCTAATGACGAGTGGAACAGTCAAATTTTGTCGAGATTCAATACATCGTCCTTCAGACGACTTGTCTCCAAGGGTGTATTGCGGCCTCGGTCACCTGATTTTCATTCTCCTGTGAGTTTAGATTTTCCAATCCGACGCTAAACCTGTATTTAATTGGTTCGTTCCTAGCCTCCTAATGACGATGGAACACTCAAATTTTGTCGAGATTCAATACATCGTCCTTCAGACGACTTGTCTGCCAAGGGTCTATTGCTGCCTCGGTCGTTCACCTGTGTGTCTAGATTTTCAAATCAGACTCATAACTGATAGTTAATTGTAACGTTCAGCGCCTCCTAATGACGATGGAACACTCAAATTGCGACGAGATTCAATACATCGTCCTCCAGTCGACTTGTCTACAAGGTGTTATTGCTGCCTCGGGCAACGTGTGGTCCGTCTCCTGCGAGTCTAGATTTTCGAATCCGACAGAAAAACTGATAGTTAATTGTAACATTCAGGGCCTCCTAATGGCGATGGAACACTCAAATTGCGTCGGGATCCAATTCATCGTCCTCCAGGCGACTTGTCTCCAAGGGTCTATTGCTGCCTCGGGCACCTTATGGGCGTTCTCCTGTGAGTCTAGATTTTCTAATCCGACGCAAAACCGATCGTTAATTGTAACATTCAGGGCCTCCTAGTTACGATGGAACACTCAAATTGCGTCGCGATCGAAAACATCGTCCTCCAGCCGAGTTGTCTCCAAGCGCCTATTGCTGCCTGGGGCACCTTTTGATCGTTCTCCTGTAAGTCTAGATTTTCGAATCCGACGCGAAACTGATAATTAATTGTAACGTTCAGGGCCTCCTAAAGACGATGGAACACTCAAATTGAGTCGAGATTCAATACATCGTCCTTCAGCCGACTTGTCTCCAAGGGTCTATTGCTGACTCGGTCACCTTATGGTCGATCTCTAGTGAGTGTAGATTTTCTAATCCGACGCAAAACTGATTGTTAATTGTAACGTTCAGGGCCTCCTAATGACGATGAAACACTCAAATTGAATCGAGATTCAATACATCGTCTTCCAGCCGACTTGTATCCAAGGGGATACTGCTGTTTCGGGCACCATATGATCCTTCTCCTGTGAGTAGATTTTCGATTCCGACGCTAAAATGATAGTTAATTGTAACTTTCAGCGCCTCCTAATGACGATGGAACACTCAAGTTGCGTCGAGATTCATTACATCGTTCTCCAGCCGACTTGTCTCCAAGAGTCTATTGCTGCCTCGGGCACCTTATGGTGGCTCTCTTGTGAGTCTAGATTTTCGTATCCGACGCAAAGATGATAGTTAATTGTAACGTTCATGGCCTCCTAATGACGATGGAACACTCAAATTGCGTCGAGATTCAATACATAGTCATTCAGCAGACTTGTCTCCATTGCTGCCTCGGGCACCTTATGGTCGTTCTCTTGTGAGGCTAGATTAAAGAATCCGACGCAAAACCGATAGTTAATTGTAACGTCCAGGGCCTCATAATGACGATGGAACACTCAAATTACGTCGAGATTCAATACATCGTCCTCCAGCCGACTTGTCTCCAAGGGGATATTGCTGCCTCGGGCGGTCCGTCTCCTGTGAGTCTAGATTTTCGAATCCGACGCAAAACTGATAGTTAATTGTAACGTTCAGGGTCTCCTAATGACGATGGAACACTCAAATTGCGTCACGATTCAATACATCGTCCTCCAGCCGACTTCTTTCGAAGGATCTATTTCTGCATCTTTCACTTTATGGTTGTGCTCCTGTGCGTCTAGATTTTCAAATCCGACGCAAGACTGATAGTTAATTGTGACATTAAGGGCCTCCTAATGACGATGGAACACTCAAATTGCGTCGAGATTCAATAGATCGTCCTCCAGCCGACTTGTCTCCAAGGGGTGCCTTGGGCACCATATGGCCGTCTCCGGTGAGTCTAGATTTTCGTATCCGACGCGAAACTGCTGGTTATTTCTAACTCAAATTGCGTCGAGATTCAATACATCTTCCTTCAGCCGACTTGTCTCCAAGAGTCTATTGCTGCCTCGGGCACCTTATGGTGGTTCTCCTGTGTGTCTAGATTTTCGAATCCGACGCAAAGCTGATAGTTAATTGTAACGTTCGTCTTCTAATATTGACGATGGAACACTCAAATTGCGTCGAGATGCAATACATCGACCTCCAGCCGACTAGTCTCCAAGGGTCTATTGCTGCCTCGTTCAGCTTATGGTCGTTCTGCTGTGAGTCTAAATTTTCGAATCAGACCCAAAACTAATAGTTAATTGTAACGTTAAGGCCTTCCTAATGATGATGGAACACTCCAATTGCGTCGAGATTCAATTCATCGTCATTCAGCCGACATGTCTCCAAGGGTCTATTGCTGCCTCTGGCACCTAATGGTTGTTCTCCTCTGAGTCTAGATTTTCGAATCCGACGCATAGCTGATCGTTAATTGTAACGTTCAGCGCCTCCTAATGACATTGGAAAAATCAAATTGCGTCGAGATTCAATACATCGTCATTCAGCCGACTTGTCTCCAAGGGTCTATTCCTGCCTCGGGCACCTTATGGTCGTTCCCCTGTGAGTCTAGAATTTCGAATCCGATGCAAAACTGATAGTTAATTGTAACGTTCAGCGTCTCCTAATGACGATGGAACACTCAAATTGCGTCGCGATTCAATACATCGTCCTCCAGCCGACTTCTCTCCAAGGATCTATTTCTGCATCTGGCACTTAATGGAAGTGCTCCTGTGCGTCTAGATTTTCAAATCCGACGCAAAACTGATAGTTAATTGTGACATTAAGGGCCTCCTAATTTCGATGGAACCTTCAAATAGCGTCGAGATTCAATAGATCGTCCTCCAGTCGACTTGTCTACAAGGGGATATTGCTGCCTCGGGCACCATTTGGTCTGTCACCTGTGAGTCTAGATTTCCATATCCGACGCAAAACTGATAGTTAATTGTAACGTTCGGCGCCTCCAAATGACGATGGAACACTGAAATTGCGTCGAGATTGAATACATCGTCCTTCAGTCGACTTGTCTCCAAGGATCAATTGCTGCCTCGGGCACCTTACGGGCGTTCTCCTGTGAGTCTAGATTTTCGAATCCGGCGCGAGACTGATTGTTAATTGTAACGTTCAGGGGCTCCTAAAGACGATGGAACACTCAAATTGAGTCGAGATTCAATACATCGTCCTTCAGCCGACTTGTCTCCAAGGGTCTATTGCTGATTGGGTCACCGTAAGGTCGATCTCCAGTGAGTGTAGATTTTCTAATCCGACTCAAAACTGATTGTTAATTGTAACGTTCAGGGCCTCCTAATGACGATGAAACACTCAAATTGAATCGAGATTCAATACATCGTCTTCCAGCCGACTTGTATCCAAGGGGATACTGCTGTTTCTGGCACCATATGATCGTTCTCCTGTGAGTAGATTTTCGATTCCGACGCTAAAATGATAGTTAATTGTAACTTTCAGCGCCTCCTAATGACGATGGAACACTCAAATTGCGTCGAGTGTCAATCCATCGTCCTCCAGCCGACTTGTCTCCAAGGGTCTATTCCTGCCTCGGGCACCTTATGGTCGTTCTCCTGCGAGTCTAGATTTTCTAATCCGACGCAAAACTGATTGTTAATTGTAACGTTCAGGGCCTCCTATTGACGATGGAACACTCAAATTGCGTCGAGATTCAATACATCGGAATCCAGCTAACTTGTCTCCAAGGGGCTGTAGCTGCCTCGGGCACCTTATGGTCGTTCTCCTGTGAGTCTAGATTTTCGAATCCGATGCAAAAATGATAGTGGATTGTTACGTTCAGCGCCTCCTAATGACGACGGAACACTCAATTTGCGTCGAGAGTCACTAAATGGACCTCCTGCCCACTTGTCTAGAAGGGGATATGCAGCCTCGGGTTCCATGTGGTCCGTGTCCTGTGAGTCTAGATTTTCGAATCCGCCGCGATACTGCTAGTTATTTGTAACGTTCAGTGCCTCCTAATGACGTTGGAACACTCAAATTGCGTGGAGATTCATTACACCGTCGTTCAGCCGACTTGTTTCCAAGAGTTTATTGCTGCCTGGGGCACCTTATGGTGGTTCGCCTGTGAGTCAAGATTTTCGAATCCGACGCATAACTGATAGTTAATTGTAACGTTCATGGCCTCATAATGACGATGGAACACTCAAACAGCGTCGAGATTCAATACATAGTCATTCAGCCGACTTGTCTCCATTGCTGCCTCGGGCACCTTATGGTCGTTCTCCTCAGAGTCTAGATTTTAGAATCCGACGCAAAACCGATAGTTAATTGTAACGTTCAGGACTCTTTATGACGATGGAACACTCAAATTACGTCGAGATTCAATACATCGTCCTCCAGCCGACTTGTCTCCAAGGGGATATTACTGCCTCGGGCGGTCCGTCTCCTGTGAGTCTAGATTTTCGAATCCGACGCAAAACTGATAGTTAATTGTGACATTAAGGGCCTCCTAATGACGATGGAACACTCAAATTGCGTCGAGATTCAATAGATCGTCCTCCAGCCGACTTGTCTCCAAGAGTCTATTGCTGCCTCGGGCATCTTATGGTGGTTCTCCTGTGAGTCTAGATTTTCGAATCCGACGCAAAGCTGATAGTCAATTGTAACGTTCATCTCCTAATAATGACGATGGAACACTCAAATTGCGTCGAGATGCAATACATCGACCTCCAGCCGACCTGTCTCCAACGGGTTATTGCTGCCTCGGGCACCATTTGGTCCGTCTCCTGTGAGTGTAGATTTTCGAATCCGAAGCAAAACTGATATTTAATTGTAATGCTAAGGGCCTCCTAATGACGATGGAACACTCAAATTGCGTCGAGATTCAATACATCGGGTTCCAGCCGACTTGTCTCCACGGGTCTATTGCGGCCTCGGTCACTTTATGGTCGTTCTCCTGTGAGTCTAGATTTTCGAATCCGACTCATAACTGATAGTTAATTGTAGCGTTCAGCGCATCCTAATGACGTTGGAACACTCAAATTGCGTCGAGATTCAATACATTGTCCTCCAGCCAACTTGTCTCCAAGGGGATATTGCTGCCTCGGGCACCATATGGTCCGTCTCCTGTGAGTTTAGATTTTGGAATCCGACACGAAACTGACCGTTAATTGTAACGTTCAGGGCTTCCTAATGACGATGGAACAGTCAAATTTTGTCGAGATTCAATACATCGTCCTTCAGACGACTTGTCTCCAAGGGTGTATTGCGGCCTCGGTCACCTGATTTTCATTCTCCTGTGAGTCTAGATTTTCCAATCCGACGCTAAACCTGTATTTAATTGGTTCGTTCCTAGCCTCCTAATGACGATGGAACACTCAAATTTTGTCGAGATTCAATACATCGTCCTTCAGACGACTTGTCTCCAAGGGTCTATTGCTGCCTCGGTCGTTCACCTGTGTGTCTAGATTTTCAAATCAGACTCATAACTGATAGTTAATTGTAACGTTCAGCGCCTCCTAATGACGATGGAACACTCAAATTGCGACGAGATTCAATACATCGTCCTCCAGTCGACTTGTCTACAAGGTGTTATTGCTGCCTCGGGCAACGTGTGGTCCGTCTCCTGCGAGTCTAGATTTTCGAATCCGACGAAAAACTGATAGTTAATTGTAACATTCAGGGCCTCCTAATGGCGATGGAACACTCAAATTGCGTCGGGATCCAATTCATCGTCCTCCAGGCGACTTGTCTCCAAGGGTCTATTGCTGCCTCGGGCACTATATGATCGTTCTCCTCTGAGTCTAGAGTTTCGAACCCGACGCAAACCTGACAGTTAATTGTAACGTTCAGCGCCTCCTAATGACGATGGAACACTCAAGTTGCGTCGAGATTCAATACATCGACCTCCAGCCGACCTGTCTCCAAGGGGATATTGCTGCCTCGTGCTTCATACGGTACTTCTCCTGTGAGTCTAGATTTTCGAATCAGACTCGAAACTGTTTGTTAATTGTAACGTTCAGGGCCTCCTAATGAAGATGGATCTCTCAAATTGCGTCGCGATTCAATACATCGTCCTCCAGCCAACTTGTCTCCAAGGGTCTATTGCTGCCTCGGGCACCTTATGGGCGTTCTCCTGTGAGTCTAGATTTTCTAATCCGACGCAAAACCGATCGTTAATTGTAACATTCAGGGCCTCCTAGTTACGATGGAACACTCAAATTGCGTCGCGATCGAAAACATCGTCCTCCAGCCGAGTTGTCTCCAAGCGCCTATTGCTGCCTGGGGCACCTTTTGATCGTTCTCCTGTAAGTCTAGATTTTCGAATCCGACGCGAAACTGATAATTAATTGTAACGTTCAGGGCCTCCTAAAGACGATGGAACACTCAAATTGAGTCGAGATTCAATACATCGTCCTTCAGCCGACTTGTCTCCAAGGGTCTATTGCTGACTCGGTCACCTTATGGTCGATCTCTAGTGAGTGTAGATTTTCTAATCCGACGCAAAACTGATTGTTAATTGTAACGTTCAGGGCCTCCTAATGACGATGAAACACTCAAATTGAATCGAGATTCAATACATCGTCTTCCAGCCGACTTGTATCCAAGGGGATACTGCTGTTTCAGGCACCATATGATCCTTCTCCTGTGAGTAGATTTTCGATTCCGACGCTAAAATGATAGTTAATTGTAACTTTCAGCGCCTCCTAATGACGATGGAACACTCAAGTTGCGTCGAGATTCATTACATCGTTCTCCAGCCGACTTGTCTCCAAGAGTCTATTGCTGCCTCGGGCACCTTATGGTGGCTCTCTTGTGAGTCTAGATTTTCGTATCCGACGCAAAGATGATAGTTAATTGTAACGTTCATGGCCTCCTAATGACGATGGAACACTCAAATTACGTCGAGATTCAATACATCGTCCTCCAGCCGACTTGTCTCCAAGGGGATATTGCTGCCTCGGGCGGTCCGTCTCCTGTGAGTCTAGATTCTCGATTCCGACGCGAAACTACTAGTTAATTGTAACGTTCAGTGCCACCTAATGACGTTGGAATACACAAATTGCGTCGAGATTCAATACATAGTCATTCAGCAGACTTGTCTCCATTGCTGCCTCGGGCACCTTATGGTCGTTCTCTTGTGAGGCTAGATTAAAGAATCCGATGCAAAACCGATTGTTAATTGTAACGTCCAGGGCCTCATAATGACGATGGAACACTCAAATTACGTCGAGATTTAATACATCGTCCTGCAGCCGACTTGTCTCCAAGGGGATATTGCTGAGTCAGGCGGTCCGTCTCCTGTGAGTCTAGATTTTCGAATCCGACGCAAAACTGATAGTTATTTGTAACGTTCAGGGCCTCCTAATGACGATGGAACACGCAAATTGCGTCGAGATTCAATACATCTTCCTTCAGCCGACTTGTCTCCAAGAGTCTATTGCTGCCTCGGGCACCTTATGGTGGTTCTCCTTTGAGTCTAGATTTTCGAATCCGACGCAGAGCTGATAGTTAATTGTAACGTTCATCTTCTAATAATGACGATGGAACACTCAAATTGCGTCGAGATGCAATACATCGACCTCCAGCCGACTAGTCTCCAAGGGTCTATTGCTGCCTCGTTCAGCATATGGTCGTTCTCCTGTGAGTGTAGATTTTCGAATCCGACGCATAACTGATAGTTAATTGTAACGTTCATGGCCTCCTAATGACGATGGAACACTCAAGTTGCGTCGAGATGCAATACATCGTCCTCCAGCCGACTTGTCTCCAAGGGTCTATTGCTACCTCGGGCGCCTTATGGTCGTTCTCCTGAGAGTCCAAATTTTCGAATCAGACGCAAAACTAATAGTTAATTGTAACGTTAAGGGCTTCCTAATGATGATGGAACACTCAATTTGCGTCGAGATTCAATACATCGTCATTCAGCCGACATGTCTCCAAGGGTCTATTGCTGCCTCTGGCACCTTATGGTCGGGCTCCTGTGCATCTAGATTTTCAAATCCGACGCAAAACTGATAGTTAATTGTAATGTTAATGGCTTCCTAATAAAAATGGAACACTCAAATTGCGTCGAGATGCAATATATCAACCTCCAGCCGACTTGTCTCCAAGGGTCTATTGCTGCCTCGGGCACCTTATGATGAATCTCCTGTGAGTCTAGATTTTCGAATCCGACGCATAACTGATAGTTATTTGTAACGTTCAGTGCCTTCTAATGACGTTGGAACACTCAAATTGCGTCGAGATTCAATACATAGTCATTCAGCCGACTTGTCTCCATTGCTGCCTCGGGCACCTTTTGGTCGTTCATGTGTGAGTCTAGATTTTAGAATCCGGCGCAAAACCGATTGTTAATTGTAACGTTCAGGGCCTCCTTATGACGATGGAAAACTCAAATTACGTCGAGATTCAATACATCGTCATCCAGCCGACTTGTGTCCAAGGGGATATTGCTGCCTCGGGCGGTCCGTCTCCTGTGAGTCTAGATTTTCGAATCCGACCCCAAAACTGATAGTTAATTGTAACGTTCAGAGTCTCCTAATGACGATGGAACACTCAAATTGCGTCACGATTCAATACATCGTCCTCCAGCCGACTTCTCTCAAAGGATCTATTTCTGCATCTTTCACATTATGGTCGTGCTCCTGTGCGTCTAGATTTTCAAATCCGACGCAAGACTGATAGTTAATTGTGACATTAAGGGCCTCCTAATGACGATGGAACACTCAAATTGCGTCGAGATTCAATAGATCGTCCTCCAGCCGACTTGTCTCCAAGGGGTGCCTTGGGCACCATATGGCCGTCTCCGGTGAGTCTAGATTTTCGTATCCGACGCGAAACTGCTGGTTATTTCTAACTCAAATTGCGTCGAGATTCAATACATCTTCCTTCAGCCGACTTGTCTCCAAGAGTCCTATTGCTGCCTCGGGCACCTTATGGTGGTTCTCCTGTGTGTCTAGATTTTCGAATCCGACGCAAAGCTGATAGTTAATTGTAACGTTCGTCTTCTAATATTGACGATGGAACACTCAAATTGCGTCGAGATGCAATACATCGACCTCCAGCCGACTAGTCTCCAAGGGTCTATTGCTGCCTCGTTCAGCTTATGGTCGTTCTGCTGTGAGTCTAAATTTTCGAATCAGACGCAAAACTAATAGTTAATTGTAACGTTAAGGGCTTCCTAATGATGATGGAACACTCCAATTGCGTCGAGATTCAATACATCGTCATTCAGCCGACTTGTCTCCAAGGGTCTATTCCTGCCTCGGGCACCTTATGGTCGTTCCCCTGTGAGTCTAGAATTTCGAATCCGATGCAAAACTGATAGTTAATTGTAACGTTCAGCGTCTCCTAATGACGATGGAACACTCAAATTGCGTCGCGATTCAATACATCGTCCTCCAGCCGGCTTCTCTCCAAGGATCTATTTCTGCATCTGGCACTTAATGGAAGTGCTCCTGTGCGTCTAGATTTTCAAATCCGACGCAAAACTGATAGTTAATTGTGACATTAAGGGCCTCCTAATTTCGATGGAACCTTCAAATAGCGTCGAGATTCAATAGATCGTCCTCCAGTCGACTTGTCTACAAGGGGATATTGCTGCCTCGGGCACCATTTTGGTCTGTCACCTGTGAGTCTAGATTTTCATATCCGACGCAAAACTGATAGTTAATTGTAACGTTCGGCGCCTCCAAATGACGATGGAACACTGAAATTGCGTCGAGATTGAATACATCGTCCTTCAGTCGACTTGTCTCCAAGGATCAATTGCTGCCTCGGGCACCTTACGGGCGTTCTCCTGTGAGTCTAGATTTTCTAATCCGACGCAAAACTGATTGTTAATTGTAACATTCAGGGCCTCCTAGTTACGATGGAACACTCAAATTGCCTCGCGATCGAAAACATCGACCTCCAGCAGAGTTGTCTAGAAGCGTCTATTGCTGCCTGGGGCACGTTTTATCGTTCTCCTGTAAGTCTAGACTTTCGAATCCGACGCGAAACTGATAGTTAATTGTAACGTTCAGGGCCTCCTAATGACGATGGAACACTAAGATTGTGTCGATAGTCAATACATCGACCTCCAGCCGACTTGTCTACAAAGGAATATTGCCGCCTCGGGCTCCATGTGGTCCGTCTCCTGTGAGTCTAGATTTTCGAATCCGGCGCGAGACTGATTGTTAATTGTAACGTTCAGGGGCTCCTAAAGACGATGGAACACTCAAATTGAGTCGAGATTCAATACATCGTCCTTCAGCCGACTTGTCTCCAAGGGTCTAATTGCTGACTCGGTCACCGTAAGGTCGATCCCCAGTGAGTGTAGATTTTCTAATCGACTCTCAAAACTGATTGTTAATTGTAACGTTCAGGGCCTCCTAATGACGATGAAACACTCAAATTGAATCGAGATTCAATACATCGTCTTCCAGCCGACTTGTATCCAAGGGGATACTGCTGTTTCTGGCACCATATGATCGTTCTCCTGTGAGTAGATTTTTCGATTCCGACGCTAAAATGATAGTTAATTGTAACTTTCAGCGCCTCCTAATGACGATGGAACACTTCAAATTGCGTCGAGTGTCAATCCATCGTCCTCCAGCCGACTTGTCTCCAAGGGTCTATTCCTGCCTCGGGCACCTTATGGTCGTTCTCTCTGCGAGTCTAGATTTTCTAATCCGACGCAAAACTGATTGTTAATTGTAACGTTCAGGGCCTCCTATTGACGATGGAACACTCAAATTGCGTCGAGATTCAATACATCGGAATCCAGCTAACTTGTCTCCAAGGGGCTGTAGCTGCCTCGGGCACCTTATGGTCGTTCTCCTGTGAGTCTAGAATTTCGAATCCGATGCAAAAATGATAGTGGATTGTTACGTTCAGCGCCTCCTAATGACGACGGAACACTCAATTTGCATCGAGAGTCACTAAATGGACCTCCTGCCCACTTGTCTAGAAGGGATATGCAGCCTCGGTTCCATGTGGTCCGTGTCCTGTGAGTCTAGATTTTCGAATCGCGCCGCGATACTGCCTGTTATTTGTAACGTTCAGTGCCTCCTAATGACGTTGGAACACTCAAATTGCGTCGAGATTCATTACATCGTCCTTCAGTCCGACTTGTTTCCAAGAGTTTATTGCTACCTCGGGCACCTTATGGTGGTTCTCCTGTGAGTCAAGATTTCGAATCCGACGCATAACTGATAGTTAATTGTAACGTTCATGGCCTCATAATGACGATGGAACACTCAAAACAGCGTCGAGATTCAATACATAGTCATTCAGCCGACTTGTCTCCATTGCTGCCTCGGGCACCTTATGGTCGTTCTCCTCAGAGTCTAGATTTTAGAATCCGACGCAAAACCGATAGTTAATTGTAACGTTCAGGACTCTTTATGACGATGGAACACTCAAATTACGTCGAGATTCAATACATCGTCCTCCAGCCGACTAGTCTCCAAGGGGATATTACTGCCTCGGGCGGTCCGTCTCATGTGAGTCTAGATTTTCGAATCCGACGCAAAACTGATAGTTAATTGTGACATTAAGGGCCTCCTAATGACGATGGAACACTCAAATTGCGTCGAGATTCAATAGATCGTCCTCCAGCCGACTTGTCTCCAAGAGTCTATTGCTGCCTCGGGCATCTTATGGTGGTTCTCCTGTGAGTCTAGATTTTCGAATCCGACGCAAAGCTGATAGTCAATTGTAACGTTCATCTCCTAATAATGACGATGGAACACTCAAATTGCGTCGAGATGCAATACATCGACCTCCAGCCGACCTGTCTCCAACGGGTTATTGCTGCCTCGGGCACCATTTGGTCCGTCTCCTGTGAGTGTAGATTTTCGAATCCGAAGCAAAACTGATATTTAATTGTAATGTTAAGGGCCTCCTAATGACGATGGAACACTCAAATTGCGTCGAGATTCAATACATCGGGTTCCAGCCGACTTGTCTCCACGGGTCTATTGCGGCCTCGTCACTTTATGGTCGTTCTCCTGTGAGGTCTAGATTTTCGAATCCGACTCATAACTGATAGTTAATTGTAGCGTTCAGCGCATCCTAATGACGTTGGAACACTCAAATTGCGTCGAGATTCAATACATTGTCCTCCAGCCGACTTGTCTCCAAGGGGATATTGCTGCCTCGGGCACCATATGGTCGTCTCCTGTGAGTTTAGAATTTTGAATCCGACACGAAACTGACGCGTTAATTGTAACGTTCAGGGCTTCCTAATGACGATGGAACAGTCAAATTTTGTCGAGATTCAATACATCGTCCTTCAGACAACTTGTCTCCAAGGGTGTATTTGCGGCCTCGTCACCTGATTTTTCATTCTCCTGTGAGTCTAGATTTTCCAATCCGACGCTAAACCTGTATTTAATTGGTTCGTTCCTAGCCTCCTAATGACGATGGAACACTCAAATTTTGTCGAGATTCAATACATCGTCCTTCAGACGACTTGTCTCCAAGGGTCTATTGCTTGCTCGTCGTCTGTACCTGTGTGTCTAGATTTTCAAATCAGACTCATAACTGATAGTTAATTGTAACGTTCAGCGCCTCCTAATGACGATGGAACACTCAAATTGCGACGAGATTCAATACATCGTCCTCCAGTCGACTTGTCTACAAGGTGTTATTGAGCTGCCTCGGGCAACGTGTGGTCCGTCTCCTGCGAGTCTAGATTTCGAATCCGACGAAAAACTGATAGTTAATTGTAACATTCAGGGCCTCCTAATGGCGATGGAACACTCAAATTGCGTCGGGATCCAATTCATCGTCCTCCAGGCGACTTGTCTCCAAGGGTCTATTGCTGCCTCGGGCACTATATGATCGTCTTCCTCTGAGTCTAGAGTTTCGAACCCGACGCAAACCTGACAGTTATTTGTAACGTTCAGCGCCTCCTAATGACGATGGAACACTCAAGTTGCGTCGAGATTCAATACATCGACCTCCAGCCGACCTGTCTCCGAGGGGATATTGCTGCCTCGTGCTTCATACGGTACTTTCTCCTGTGAGTCTAGATTTTCGAATCAGACTCGAAACTGTTTGTTAATTGTAACGTTCAGGGCCTCCTAATGAAGATGGATCTCTCAAATTGCGTCGCGATTCAATACATCGTCCTCTCAGCCAACTTGTCTCCAAGGTCTATTGCTGCCTCGGGCACCTTATGGGCGTTCTCCTGTGAGTCTAGATTTTCTAATCCGACGCAAAACCGATCGTTAATTGTAACATTCAGGGCCTCCTAGTTACGATGGAACACTCAAATTGCGTCGCGATCGAAAAAATCGTCCTCCAGCCGAGTTGTGTCTCCAAGCGCCTATTGCTGCCTGGGGCACCTTTTGATCGTTCTCCCTGTAAGTCTAGATTTTCGAATCCCGACGCGAAACTGATAATTAATTGTACACGTTCAGGGCCTCCTAAAGACGATGGAACACTCAAATTGAGTCGAGATTCAATACATCGTCCTTCAGCCGACTTGTCTCCAAGGGTCTATTGCTGACCTCGGTCACCTTATGGTCGATCTCTAGTGAGTGTAGATTTTCTAATCCGACGCAAAACTGATTGTTAATTGTACGTTCAGGGCCTCCTAATGACGATGAAACACTCAAATTGAATCGAGATTCAATACATCGTCTTCCAGCCGACTTGTATCCAAGGGGATACTGCTGTTTCGGGCACCATATGATCCTTCTCCTGTGAGTAGATTTTCGATTCCGACGCTAAAATGATAGTTAATTGTAACTTTCAGCGCCTCCTAATGACGATGGAACACTCAAGTTGCGTCGAGATTCATTACATCGTTCTCCAGCCGACTTGTCTCCAAGAGTCTATTGCTGCCTCGGGCACCTTATGGTGGCTCTCTTGTGAGTCTAGATTTTCGTATCCGACGCAAAGATGATAGTTAATTGTAACGTTCATGGCCTCCTAATGACGATGGAACACTCAAATTACGTCGAGATTCAATACATCGTCCTCCAGCCGACTTGTCTCCAAGGGGATATTGCTGCCTCGTCGGCGGTCCGTCTCCTGTGAGTCTAGATTCTCGATTCCGACGCAAAACTGATAGTTATTTGTAACGTTCAGGGCCTCCTAATGACGATGGAACACGCAAATTGCGTCGAGATTCAATACATCTTCCTTCAGCCGACTTGTCTCCAAGAGTCTATTGCTGCCTCGGGCACCTTATGGTGGTCTCCTTTGAGTCTAGATTTCGAATCCGACGCAGAGCTGATAGTTAATTGTAACGTTCATCTTCTAATAATGACGATGGAACACTCAAATTGCGTCGAGATGCAATACATCGACCTCCAGCCGACTAGTCTCCAAGGGTCTATTGCTGCCTCGTTCAGCATAGATGGTCGTTCTCCTGTGAGTGTAGATTTTCGAATCCGACGCATAACTGATAGTTAATTGTAACGTTCATGTGCCTCCTAATGACGATGGAACACTCAAGTTGCGTCGAGATGCAATACATCGTCCTCCAGCCGACTTGTCTCCAAGGGTCTATTGCTACCCTCGGGCGCCTTACTGGTCGTTCTCCTGAGAGTCCAAATTTTTCGAATCAGACGCAAAACTAATAGTTAATTGTAACGTTAAGGGCTTTCCTAAGATGACTGGAACACTCAAGTTGCGTCGAGATTCATTACATCGTTCTCCAGCCGACTTGGTCTCCAAGAGTCCTATTGCTGCCTCTGGCACCTTATGGTGGCTCTCTTGTGAGGTCTAGAGTTTTCGTAGCTCCGACGCAAAGATGATAGTTAATTGTAACGTTCATGGCCCCTAATGACGATGGAACACTCAAATTACGTCGAGATTCAATACATCGTCCTCTCCAGCCGACTTGTCTCCAAGGGGATATTGCTGCCTCGGGCGGTCCGTCTCCTGTGAGTCTAGATTCTCGATTCCGACGCAAAACTGATAGTTATTTGTAACGTTCAGGGCCTCCTAATGACGATGAACACGCAAAATTGCGTCGAGAGTTCAAGTACATCTTCCTTCAGAGCCGACGTGTCTCCAAGAGTCTATTGCTGCCTCGGGCACCTTATGGTGGTTCTCCTTTGAGTCTAGATTTTCGAATCCGACGCAGAGCTGATAGTTAATTGTCAACGTTCATCTTCTAATAATGACGATGGAACACTCAAATTGCGTCGAGATGCAATACATCGACCTCCAGCCGACTAGTCTCCAAGGGTCTATTGCTGCCTCGTTCAGCATATGGTCGTTCTCCTGTGAGTGTAGATTTTCGAATCCGACGCATAACTGATAGTTAATTGTAACGTTCATGGCCTCCTAATGACGATGGAACACTCAAGTTCGTCGAGATGCAATACATCGTCCTCCAGCCGACTTGTCTCCAAGGGTCTATTGCTACCTCGGGCGCCTTATGGTCGTTTCTCCTGAGAGTCCAAATTTTCGAATCAGACGCAAAACTAATAGTTAATTGTAACGTTAAGGGCGTCCTAATGATGATGGAACACTCAATTTGCGTCGAGATTCAATACATCGTCCTCCAGCCGACTTGTCTCCAAGGGGATATTGCTGCCTCGGGCGGTCCGTCTCCTGTGAGTCTAGATTCTCGAATCCGACGCATAACTGATAGTTAATTGTAACGTTCATGGCTCCTAACTGACGATGGAACACTCAAATTGCGTCGAGATGCAATATAGTCAACCTCCAGCCGACTTGTCTCCAAGGGTCTATTGCCCTCGGGCACCTTATGATGAATCTCCTGTGAGTCTCTAGATTTTCGAATCCGACGCATAACTGATAGTTATTTGTAACGTTCAGTGCCTTCTAATGACGTTGGAACACTCAAATTGCGTCGAGATTCAATACATAGTCATTCAAGCCGACTTGTCTCCATTGCTGCCTCGGGCACCTTATGGTCGTTCACATGTGTGAGTCTAGATTTTAGAATCCGGCGCAAAAACCGATTGTTAATTGTACCGTTCAGGGCCTCCTTATGACGATGGAAACTCAAATTACGTCGAGATTCAATACATCTCATCAGCCGACTTGTGTCAAGGGGATATTGCTGCCTTCGGGCGGTCCGTCTCCTGTGAGTCTAGATTTTCGAATCCGACCCAAAACTGATAGTTAATTGTAACGTCAGAGTCTCCTAATGACGATGGAACACTCAATTGCGTCACGATTCAATACATCGTCCTCCAGCCGACTTCTCTCAAAGATCTATTTCTGCATCTTTCAACATTATGGTCGTGCTCCTGTGCGTCTAGATTTTCAAATCCGACGCAAGACTGATAGTTAATTGTGACATTAAGGGCCATCCTAATGACGATGGAACCACTCAAATTGCGTCGAGAGGCATACATCGACCTCCAGCCGACTAGTCTCCAAAGGTCTACTTGCTGCCTCGTTCACCTTATGGTCGTTCTCCTGTGAGTCTAGATTTTCGAATCCGACGGATAACTGATAGTTAATTGTAATGTTCAGCGCCTCCTAATGACGATGGAACACTCAAGTTGCGTCGAGATTCAATTACATCGTCCTCTCAGCCGACTTGTCTCCAGGGTCTATTGCTACGTCGGGCACCTTATGGTCGTTCTCCTGGGTGTCTAAATTTTCGATCAGACCTCAAAACTAATAGTTAATTGTAACGTTAATGGCATCCTAATAAAAATGGAACACTCGAATTGCGTCGAGATTCAATACATCTTCCTTCAGCCGACTTGTTTCCAAGAGTCTATTGCTGCCTCGGGCACCTTATGATGAATCTCCTGTGAGTCTAGATTCTCGATTCCGACGCGAAACTACTAGTCTAATTGTAACGTTCAGTGCCACCTAATGACTTGGAACACTCAAATTACGTCGAGATTCATTACTACCGTCCTTCAGCCGACTTGTCTATTAGCTGCCCTCGGGCACTTTATGGTGGCCCTGTTGTGAGTCTAGATTTTCGTATCCGACGCAAAGATGATAGTTAATTGTAACGTTCATGGCCTCCTAATGACGATGAACACTCAAATTGCGTCGAGATTCAATACATAGTCATTCAGCAGACTTGTCTCCATTGCTGCCTCGGGCACCTTATGGTCGTTCTCTTGTGAGGCTAGATTAAAGAATCCGACGCAAAACCGATAGTTAATTGTAACGTCCACGGCCTCAATAGTTAATTGTAACGTCCAGGGCCTCATAATGACGATGGGAACACTCAAATTACGTCGAGATTCAATACATCGTCCTCCAGCCGACTTGTCTCCAAGGGGATATTGCTGCCTCGGGGCGGTCCGTCTCCTGTGAGTCTAGATTTTCGAATCCGACGCAAAACTGATAGTTAATTGTAACGTTCAGGGGTCTCCTAATGACGATGGAACACTCAAATTGCGTTCACGATTCAATACATCGTCCTCCAGCCGACTTCTTTCGAAGGATCTATTTCTGCATCTTTCACTTTATGGTCGTGCTCCTGTGCGTCTAGATTTTCAAATCCGACGCAAGACTGATAGTTAATTGTGACATTAAGGGCCTCCTAATGACGATTGGAACACTCAAATTGCGTCGAGATTCAATAGATCGTCCTCCAGCCGACTTGTCTCCAAGGGGTGCCTTGGGCACCATATGGCCGTCTCCGGTGGAGTCTAGATTTTCGTATCCGACGCGAAACTGCTGGTTATTTCTAACTCAAATTGCGTCGAGATTCAATACATCTTCCTTCAGCCGACTTGTCTCCAAGAGTCTATTGCTGCCTCGGGCACCTTATGGTGGTTCTCCTGTGTGTCTAGATTTTCGAATCCGACGCAAAGCTGATAGTTAATTGTAACGTTCGTCTTCTAATATTGACGATGGAACACTCAAATTGCGTCGAGATGCAATACATCGACCTCCAGCCGACTAGTCTCCAAGGGTCTATTGCTGCCTCGGGCACTATATGATCGTTCTCCTCTGAGTCTAGAGTTTCGAACCCGACGCAAACCTGACAGTTAATTGTAACGTTCAGCGCCTCCTAATGACGATGGAACACTCAAGTTGCGTCGAGATTCAATACATCGACCTCCAGCCGACCTGTCTCCGAGGGGATATTGCTGCCTCGTGCTTCATACGGTACTTCTCCTGTGAGTCTAGATTTTCGAATCAGACTCGAAACTGTTTGTTAATTGTAACGTTCAGGGCCTCCTAATGAAGATGGATCTCTCAAAATTGCGTCGCGATTCAATACATCGTCCTCCAGCCAACTTGTCTCCAAGGGTCTATTGCTGCCTCGGGCACCTTATGGGCGTTCTCCTGTGAGTCTAGATTTTCTAATCCGACGCAAAACCGATCGTTAATTGTAACATTCAGGGCCTCCTAGTTACGATGGAACACTCAAATTGCGTCGCGATCGAAAACATCGTCCTCCAGCCGAGTTGTCTCCAAGCGCCTATTGCTGCCTGGGGCACCTTTTGATCGTTCTCCTGTAAGTCTAGATTTTCGAATCCGACGCGAAACTGATAATTAATTGTAACGTTCAGGGCCTCCTAAAGACGATGGAACACTCAAATTGAGTCGAGATTCAATACATCGTCCTTCAGCCGACTTGTCTCCAAGGGTCTATTGCTGACTCGGTCACCTTATGGTCGATCTCTAGTGAGTGTAGATTTTCTAATCCGACGCAAAACTGATTGTTAATTGTAACGTTCAGGGCCTCCTAATGACGATGAAACACTCAAATTGAATCGAGATTCAATACATCGTCTTCCAGCCGACTTGTATCCAAGGGGATACTGCTGTTTCGGGCACCATATGATCCTTCTCCTGTGAGTAGATTTTCGATTCCGACGCTAAAATGATAGTTAATTGTAACTTTCAGCGCCTCCTAATGACGATGGAACACTCAAGTTGCGTCGAGATTCATTACATCGTTCTCCAGCCGACTTGTCTCCAAGAGTCTATTGCTGCCTCGGGCACCTTATGGTGGCTCTCTTGTGAGTCTAGATTTTCGTATCCGACGCAAAGATGATAGTTAATTGTAACGTTCATGGCCTCCTAATGACGATGGAACACTCAAATTACGTCGAGATTCAATACATCGTCCTCCAGCCGACTTGTCTCCAAGGGGATATTGCTGCCTCGGGCGGTCCGTCTCCTGTGAGTCTAGATTCTCGATTCCGACGCAAAACTGATAGTTATTTGTAACGTTCAGGCCTCCTAATGACGATGGAACACGCAAATTGCGTCGAGATTCAATACATCTTCCTTCAGCCGACTTGTCTCCAAGAGTCTATTGCTGCCTCGGGCACCTTATGGTGGTTCTCCTTTGAGTCTAGATTTTCGAATCCGACGCAGAGCTGATAGTTAATTGTAACGTTCATCTTCTAATAATGACGATGGAACACTCAAATTGCGTCGAGATGCAATACATCGACCTCCAGCCGACTAGTCTCCAAGGGTCTATTGCTGCCTCGTTCAGCATATGGTCGTTCTCCTGTGAGTGTAGATTTTCGAATCCGACGCATAACTGATAGTTAATTGTAACGTTCATGGCCTCCTAATGACGATGGAACACTCAAGTTGCGTCGAGATGCAATACATCGTCCTCCAGCCGACTTGTCTCCAAGGGTCTATTGCTACCTCGGGCGCCTTATGGTCGTTCTCCCTGAGAGTCCAAATTTTCGAATCAGACGCAAAACTAATAGTTAATTGTAACGTTAAGGGCTTCCCTAATGATGATGGAACACTCAATTTGCGTCGAGATTCAATACATCGTCATTCAGCCGACATGTCTCCAAGGGTCTATTGCTGCCTCTGGCACCTTATGGTCGGGCTCCTGTGCATCTAGATTTTCAAATCCGACGCAAAACTGATAGTTAATTGTAATGTTAATGGCTTCCTAATAAAAATGGAACACTCAAATTGCGTCGAGATGCAATATATCAACCTCCAGCCGACTTGTCTCCAAGGGTCTATTGCTGCCTCGGGCACCTTATGATGAATCTCCTGTGAGTCTAGATTTTCGAATCCGACGCATAACTGATAGTTATTTGTAACGTTCAGTGCCTTCTAATGACGTTGGAACACTCAAATTGCGTCGAGATTCAATACATAGTCATTCAGCCGACTTGTCTCCATTGCTGCCTCGGGCACCTTATGGTCGTTCATGTGTGAGTCTAGATTTTAGAATCCGGCGCAAAACCGATTGTTAATTGTAACGTTCAGGGCCTCCTTATGACGATGGAAAACTCAAATTACGTCGAGATTCAATACATCGTCATCCAGCCGACTTGTGTCCAAGGGGATATTGCTGCCTCGGGCGGTCCGTCTCCTGTGAGTCTAGATTTTCGAATCCGACCCAAAACTGATAGTTAATTGTAACGTTCAGAGTCTCCTAATGACGATGGAACACTCAAATTGCGTCACGATTCAATACATCGTCCTCCAGCCGACTTCTCTCAAAGGATCTATTTCTGCATCTTTCACATTATGGTCGTGCTCCTGTGCGTCTAGATTTTCAAATCCGACGCAAGACTGATAGTTAATTGTGACATTAAGGGCCTCCTAATGACGATGGAACACTCAAATTGCGTCGAGAGGCCATACATCGACCTCCAGCCGACTAGTCTCCAAAGGTCTATTGCTGCCTCGTTCACCTTATGGTCGTTCTCCTGTGAGTCTAGATTTTCGAATCCGACGGATAACTGATAGTTTAATTGTAATGTTCAGCGCCTCCTAATGACGATGGAACACTCAAGTTGCGTCGAGATTCATTACATCGTCCTCCAGCCGACTTGTCTCCAAGGTCTATTGCTACGTCGGGCACCTTATGGTCGTTCTCCTGGGTGTCTAAATTTTCGAATCAGACGCAAAACTAATAGTTAATTGTAACGTTAATGGCATCCTAATAAAAATGGAACACTCGAATTGCGTCGAGATTCAATACATCTTCCTTCAGCCGACTTGTTTCCAAGAGTCTATTGCTGCCTCGGGCACCTTATGATTGAATCTCCTGTGAGTCTAGATTCTCGATTCCGACGCGAAACTACTAGTTAATTGTAACGTTCAGTGCCACCTAATGACTTTGGAACACTCAAATTACGTCGAGATTCATTACACCGTCCTTCAGCCGACTTGTCTATTGCTGCCTCGGGCACTTTATGGTGGCTCTGTTGTGAGTCTAGATTTTCGTATCCGACGCAAAGATGATAGTTAATTGTAACGTTCATGGCCTCCTAATGACGATGGAACACTCAAATTGCGTCGAGATTCAATACATAGTCATTCAGCAGACTTGTCTCCATTGCTGCCTCGGGCACCTTATGGTCGTTCTCTTGTGAGGCTAGATTAAAGAATCCGACGCAAAACCGATAGTTAATTGTAACGTCCAGGGCCTCATAATGACGATGGAACACTCAAATTACGTCGAGATTCAATACATCGTCCTCCAGCCGACTTGTCTCCAAGGGGATATTGCTGCCTCGGGCGGTCCGTCTCCTGTGAGTCTAGATTTTTCGAATCCGACGCAAAACTGATAGTTAATTGTAACGTTCAGGGTCTCCTAATGACGATGGAACACTCAAATTGCGTCACGATTCAATACATCGTCCTCCAGCCGACTTCTTTCGAAGGATCTATTTCTGCATCTTTCACTTTATGGTCGTGCTCCTGTGCGTCTAGATTTTCAAATCCGACGCAAGACTGATAGTTAATTGTGACATTAAGGGCCTCCTAATGACGATGGAACACTCAAATTGCGTCGAGATTCAATAGATCGTCCTCCAGCCGACTTGTCTCCAAGGGGTGCCTTGGGCACCATATGGCCGTCTCCGGTGAGTCTAGATTTTCGTATCCGACGCGAAACTGCTGGTTATTTCTAACTCAAATTGCGTCGAGATTCAATACATCTTCTTCAGCCGACTTGTCTCCAAGAGTCTATTGCTGCCTCGGGCACCTTATGGTGGTTCTCCTGTGTGTCTAGATTTTCGAATCCGACGCAAAGCTGATAGTTAATTGTAACGTTCGTCTTCTAATATTGACGATGGAACACTCAAATTGCGTCGAGATGCAATACATCGACCTCCAGCCGACTAGTCTCCAAGGGTCTATTGCTGCCTCGGGCACTATATGATCGTTCTCCTCTGAGTCTAGAGTTTCGAACCCGACGCAAACCTGACAGTTAATTGTAACGTTCAGCGCCTCCTAATGACGATGGAACACTCAAGTTGCGTCGAGATTCAATACATCGACCTCCAGCCGACCTGTCTCCGAGGGGATATTGCTGCCTCGTGCTTCATACGGTACTTCTCCTGTGAGTCTGATTTTCGAATCAGACTCGAAACTGTTTGTTAATTGTAACGTTCAGGGCCTCCTAATGAGATGGATCTCTCAAATTGCGTCGCGATTCAATACATCGTCCTCCAGCCAACTTGTCTCCAAGGGTCTATTGCTGCCTCGGGCACCTTATGGGCGTTCTCCTGTGAGTCTAGATTTTCTAATCCGACGCAAAACCGATCGTTAATTGTAACATTCAGGGCCTCCTAGTTACGATGGAACACTCAAATTGCGTCGCGATCGAAACATCGTCCTCCAGCCGAGTTGTCTCCAAGCGCCTATTGCTGCCTGGGGCACCTTTTGATCGTTCTCCTGTAAGTCTAGATTTTCGAATCCGACGCGAAACTGATAATTAATTGTAACGTTCAGGGCCTCCTAAAGACGATGGAACACTCAAATTGAGTCGAGATTCAATACATCGTCCTTCAGCCGACTTGTCTCCAAGGGTCTATTGCTGACTCGGTCACCTTATGGTCGATCTCTAGTGAGTGTAGATTTTCTAATCCGACGCAAAACTGATTGTTAATTGTAACGTTCAGGGCCTCCTAATGACGATGAAACACTCAAATTGAATCGAGATTCAATACATCGTCTTCCAGCCGACTTGTATCCAAGGGGATACTGCTGTTTCGGGCACCATATGATCCTTCTCCTGTGAGTAGATTTTCGATTCCGACGCTAAAATGATAGTTAATTGTAACTTTCAGCGCCTCCTAATGACGATGGAACACTCAAGTTGCGTCGAGATTCATTACATCGTTCTCCAGCCGACTTGTCTCCAAGAGTCTATTGCTGCCTCGGGCACCTTATGGTGGCTCTCTTGTGAGTCTAGATTTTCGTATCCGACGCAAAGATGATAGTTAATTGTAACGTTCATGGCCTCCTAATGACGATGGAACACTCAAATTACGTCGAGATTCAATACATCGTCCTCCAGCCGACTTGTCTCCAAGGGGATATTGCTGCCTCGGGCGGTCCGTCTCCTGTGAGTCTAGATTCTCGATTCCGACGCAAAACTGATAGTTATTTGTAACGTTCAGGGCCTCCTAATGACGATGGAACACGCAAATTGCGTCGAGATTCAATACATCTTCCTTCAGCCGACTTGTCTCCAAGAGTCTATTGCTGCCTCGGGCACCTTATGGTGGTTCTCCTTTGAGTCTAGATTTTCGAATCCGACGCAGAGCTGATAGTTAATTGTAACGTTCATCTTCTAATAATGACGATGGAACACTCAAATTGCGTCGAGATGCAATACATCGACCTCCAGCCGACTAGTCTCCAAGGGTCTATTGCTGCCTCGTTCAGCATATGGTCGTTCTCCTGTGAGTGTAGATTTTCGAATCCGACGCATAACTGATAGTTAATTGTAACGTTCATGGCCTCCTAATGACGATGGAACACTCAAGTTGCGTCGAGATGCAATACATCGTCCTCCAGCCGACTTGTCTCCAAGGGTCTATTGCTACCTCGGGCGCCTTATGGTCGTTCTCCTGAGAGTCCAAATTTTCGAATCAGACGCAAAACTAATAGTTAATTGTAACGTTAAGGGCTTCCTAATGATGATGGAACACTCAATTTGCGTCGAGATTCAATACATCGTCATTCAGCCGACATGTCTCCAAGGGTCTATTGCTGCCTCTGGCACCTTATGGTCGGGCTCCTGTGCATCTAGATTTTCAAATCCGACGCAAAACTGATAGTTAATTGTAATGTTAATGGCTTCCTAATAAAAATGGAACACTCAAATTGCGTCGAGATGCAATATATCAACCTCCAGCCGACTTGTCTCCAAGGGTCTATTGCTGCCTCGGGCACCTTATGATGAATCTCCTGTGAGTCTAGATTTTCGAATCCGACGCATAACTGATAGTTATTTGTAACGTTCAGTGCCTTCTAATGACGTTGGAACACTCAAATTGCGTCGAGATTCAATACATAGTCATTCAGCCGACTTGTCTCCATTGCTGCCTCGGGCACCTTATGGTCGTTCATGTGTGAGTCTAGATTTTAGAATCCGGCGCAAAACCGATTGTTAATTGTAACGTTCAGGGCCTCCTTATGACGATGGAAAACTCAAATTACGTCGAGATTCAATACATCGTCATCCAGCCGACTTGTGTCCAAGGGGATATTGCTGCCTCGGGCGGTCCGTCTCCTGTGAGTCTAGATTTTCGAATCCGACCCAAAACTGATAGTTAATTGTAACGTTCAGAGTCTCCTAATGACGATGGAACACTCAAATTGCGTCACGATTCAATACATCGTCCTCCAGCCGACTTCTCTCAAAGGATCTATTTCTGCATCTTTCACATTATGGTCGTGCTCCTGTGCGTCTAGATTTTCAAATCCGACGCAAGACTGATAGTTAATTGTGACATTAAGGGCCTCCTAATGACGATGGAACACTCAAATTGCGTCGAGAGGCCATACATCGACCTCCAGCCGACTAGTCTCCAAAGGTCTATTGCTGCCTCGTTCACCTTATGGTCGTTCTCCTGTGAGTCTAGATTTTCGAATCCGACGGATAACTGATAGTTAATTGTAATGTTCAGCGCCTCCTAATGACGATGGAACACTCAAGTTGCGTCGAGATTCATTACATCGTCCTCCAGCCGACTTGTCTCCAAGGGTCTATTGCTACGTCGGGCACCTTATGGTCGTTCTCCTGGGTGTCTAAATTTTCGAATCAGACGCAAAACTAATAGTTAATTGTAACGTTAATGGCATCCTAATAAAAATGGAACACTCGAATTGCGTCGAGATTCAATACATCTTCCTTCAGCCGACTTGTTTCCAAGAGTCTATTGCTGCCTCGGGCACCTTATGATGAATCTCCTGTGAGTCTAGATTCTCGATTCCGACGCGAAACTACTAGTTAATTGTAACGTTCAGTGCCACCTAATGACTTTGGAACACTCAAATTACGTCGAGATTCATTACACCGTCCTTCAGCCGACTTGTCTATTGCTGCCTCGGGCACTTTATGGTGGCTCTGTTGTGAGTCTAGATTTTCGTATCCGACGCAAAGATGATAGTTAATTGTAACGTTCATGGCCTCCTAATGACGATGGAACACTCAAATTGCGTCGAGATTCAATACATAGTCATTCAGCAGACTTGTCTCCATTGCTGCCTCGGGCACCTTATGGTCGTTCTCTTGTGAGGCTAGATTAAAGAATCCGACGCAAAACCGATAGTTAATTGTAACGTCCAGGGCCTCATAATGACGATGGAACACTCAAATTACGTCGAGATTCAATACATCGTCCTCCAGCCGACTTGTCTCCAAGGGGATATTGCTGCCTCGGGCGGTCCGTCTCCTGTGAGTCTAGATTTTCGAATCCGACGCAAAACTGATAGTTAATTGTAACGTTCAGGGTCTCCTAATGACGATGGAACACTCAAATTGCGTCACGATTCAATACATCGTCCTCCAGCCGACTTCTTTCGAAGGATCTATTTCTGCATCTTTCACTTTATGGTCGTGCTCCTGTGCGTCTAGATTTTCAAATCCGACGCAAGACTGATAGTTAATTGTGACATTAAGGGCCTCCTAATGACGATGGAACACTCAAATTGCGTCGAGATTCAATAGATCGTCCTCCAGCCGACTTGTCTCCAAGGGGTGCCTTGGGCACCATATGGCCGTCTCCGGTGAGTCTAGATTTTCGTATCCGACGCGAAACTGCTGGTTATTTCTAACTCAAATTGCGTCGAGATTCAATACATCTTCCTTCAGCCGACTTGTCTCCAAGAGTCTATTGCTGCCTCGGGCACCTTATGGTGGTTCTCCTGTGTGTCTAGATTTTCGAATCCGACGCAAAGCTGATAGTTAATTGTAACGTTCGTCTTCTAATATTGACGATGGAACACTCAAATTGCGTCGAGATGCAATACATCGACCTCCAGCCGACTAGTCTCCAAGGGTCTATTGCTGCCTCGTTCAGCTTATGGTCGTTCTGCTGTGAGTCTAAATTTTCGAATCAGACGCAAAACTAATAGTTAATTGTAACGTTAAGGGCTTCCTAATGATGATGGAACACTCCAATTGCGTCGAGATTCAATTCATCGTCATTCAGCCGACATGTCTCCAAGGGTCTATTGCTGCCTCTGGCACCTAATGGTTGTTCTCCTCTGAGTCTAGATTTTCGAATCCGACGCATAGCTGATCGTTAATTGTAACGTTCAGCGCCTCCTAATGACATTGGAAAAATCAAATTGCGTCGAGATTCAATACATCGTCATTCAGCCGACTTGTCTCCAAGGGTCTATTCCTGCCTCGGGCACCTTATGGTCGTTCCCCTGTGAGTCTAGAATTTCGAATCCGATGCAAAACTGATAGTTAATTGTAACGTTCAGCGTCTCCTAATGACGATGGAACACTCAAATTGCGTCGCGATTCAATACATCGTCCTCCAGCCGACTTCTCTCCAAGGATCTATTTCTGCATCTGGCACTTAATGGAAGTGCTCCTGTGCGTCTAGATTTTCAAATCCGACGCAAAACTGATAGTTAATTGTGACATTAAGGGCCTCCTAATTTCGATGGAACCTTCAAATAGCGTCGAGATTCAATAGATCGTCCTCCAGTCGACTTGTCTACAAGGGGATATTGCTGCCTCGGGCACCATTTGGTCTGTCACCTGTGAGTCTAGATTTTCATATCCGACGCAAAACTGATAGTTAATTGTAACGTTCGGCGCCTCCAAATGACGATGGAACACTGAAATTGCGTCGAGATTGAATACATCGTCCTTCAGTCGACTTGTCTCCAAGGATCAATTGCTGCCTCGGGCACCTTACGGGCGTTCTCCTGTGAGTCTAGATTTTCTAATCCGACGCAAAACTGATTGTTAATTGTAACATTCAGGGCCTCCTAGTTACGATGGAACACTCAAATTGCCTCGCGATCGAAAACATCGACCTCCAGCAGAGTTGTCTAGAAGCGTCTATTGCTGCCTGGGGCACCTTTTGATCGTTCTCCTGTAAGTCTAGACTTTCGAATCCGACGCGAAACTGATAGTTAATTGTAACGTTCAGGGCCTCCTAATGACGATGGAACACTAAGATTGTGTCGATAGTCAATACATCGACCTCCAGCCGACTTGTCTACAAAGGAATATTGCCGCCTCGGGCTCCATGTGGTCCGTCTCCTGTGAGTCTAGATTTTCGAATCCGGCGCGAGACTGATTGTTAATTGTAACGTTCAGGGGCTCCTAAAGACGATGGAACACTCAAATTGAGTCGAGATTCAATACATCGTCCTTCAGCCGACTTGTCTCCAAGGGTCTATTGCTGACTCGGTCACCGTAAGGTCGATCTCCAGTGAGTGTAGATTTTCTAATCCGACTCAAAACTGATTGTTAATTGTAACGTTCAGGGCCTCCTAATGACGATGAAACACTCAAATTGAATCGAGATTCAATACATCGTCTTCCAGCCGACTTGTATCCAAGGGGATACTGCTGTTTCTGGCACCATATGATCGTTCTCCTGTGAGTAGATTTTCGATTCCGACGCTAAAATGATAGTTAATTGTAACTTTCAGCGCCTCCTAATGACGATGGAACACTCAAATTGCGTCGAGTGTCAATCCATCGTCCTCCAGCCGACTTGTCTCCAAGGGTCTATTCCTGCCTCGGGCACCTTATGGTCGTTCTCCTGCGAGTCTAGATTTTCTAATCCGACGCAAAACTGATTGTTAATTGTAACGTTCAGGGCCTCCTATTGACGATGGAACACTCAAATTGCGTCGAGATTCAATACATCGGAATCCAGCTAACTTGTCTCCAAGGGGCTGTAGCTGCCTCGGGCACCTTATGGTCGTTCTCCTGTGAGTCTAGATTTTCGAATCCGATGCAAAAATGATAGTGGATTGTTACGTTCAGCGCCTCCTAATGACGACGGAACACTCAATTTGCGTCGAGAGTCACTAAATGGACCTCCTGCCCACTTGTCTAGAAGGGGATATGCAGCCTCGGGTTCCATGTGGTCCGTGTCCTGTGAGTCTAGATTTTCGAATCCGCCGCGATACTGCTAGTTATTTGTAACGTTCAGTGCCTCCTAATGACGTTGGAACACTCAAATTGCGTGGAGATTCATTACACCGTCGTTCAGCCGACTTGTTTCCAAGAGTTTATTGCTGCCTGGGGCACCTTATGGTGGTTCGCCTGTGAGTCAAGATTTTCGAATCCGACGCATAACTGATAGTTAATTGTAACATTCATGGCCTCATAATGACGATGGAACACTCAAACAGCGTCGAGATTCAATACATAGTCATTCAGCCGACTTGTCTCCATTGCTGCCTCGGGCACCTTATGGTCGTTCTCCTCAGAGTCTAGATTTTAGAAACCGACGCAAAACCGATAGTTAATTGTAACGTTCAGGACTCTTTATGACGATGGAACACTCAAATTACGTCGAGATTCAATACATCGTCCTCCAGCCGACTTGTCTCCAAGGGGATATTACTGCCTCGGGCGGTCCGTCTCCTGTGAGTCTAGATTTTCGAATCCGACGCAAAACTGATAGTTAATTGTGACATTAAGGGCCTCCTAATGACGATGGAACACTCAAATTGCGTCGAGATTCAATAGATCGTCCTCCAGCCGACTTGTCTCCAAGAGTCTATTGCTGCCTCGGGCATCTTATGGTGGTTCTCCTGTGAGTCTAGATTTTCGAATCCGACGCAAAGCTGATAGTCAATTGTAACGTTCATCTCCTAATAATGACGATGGAACACTCAAATTGCGTCGAGATGCAATACATCGACCTCCAGCCGACTAGTCTCCAAAGGTCTATTGCTGCCTCGTTCACCTTATGGTCGTTCTCCTGTGAGTCTAGATTTTCGAATCCGACGGATAACTGATAGTTAATTGTAATGTTCAGCGCCTCCTAATGACGATGGAACACTCAAGTTGCGTCGAGATTCATTACATCGTCCTCCAGCCTACTTGTCTACAAGGGTCTATTGCTGCGGCGGGCACCTTATGGTCGTTCTCCTGAGTGTCCAAATTTTCGAATCAGACGCAAAACTAATAGTTAATTGTAACGTTAAGGGCCTCCTAATGACGATGGAACACTCAAATTACGTCGAGACTAAATACATCGTCATTCAGCCGACTTGTCTCGAAGGGTCTATTGCTTCCTCTGGTACCTTATGTACGTGCTCCTGTGCGTTTAGATTTTCAAATCCGACGCAAAACTGATAGTTAATTGTAACGTTAATGGCATCCTAATAAAAATGGAACACTCGAATTGCGTCGAGATTCAATACATCTTCCTTCAGCCGACTTGCTTCAAAGAGTCTATTGCTGCCTCGGGCACCTTATGATGAATCTCCTGTGAGTCTAGATTCTCGATTCCGACGCGAAACTACTAGTTAATTGTAACGTTCAGTGCCACATAATGACGTTGGAACACTCAAATTACGTCGAGATTCATTACACCGTCGTTCAGCCGACTTGTCTCCAATAGTCTATTGCTGCCTCGGGCACCTTATGGTGGCTCTGTTGTGAGTCTAGATTTTCGTATCCGACGCAAAGATGATAGTTAATTGTAACGTGCATGGCCTCCTAATGACGATGTATCTCTCAAATTGCGTCGCCATTCAATACATCGTCCTCCAGCCAACTTGTCTCCAAGGGTCTATTGCTGCCTCGGGCACCTTAGGGCGTTCTCCTGTGAGTCTAGATTTTCTAATCCGACGCAAAACTGATTGTTAATTGTAACATTCAGGGCCTCCTAGTTACGATGGAACACTCAAATTGCGTCGAGATTCAATACATCGTCCTTCAGCCGACTTGTCTCCAAGGGTCTATTGCTGACTCGGTCACCTTATGGTCGATCTCCAGTGAGTGTAGATTTTCTAATCCGACGCAAAACTGATTGTTAATTGTAACGTTCAGGGCCTCCTAATGACGATGAAACACTCAAATTGAATCGAGATTCAATACATCGTCTTCCAGCCGACTTGTATCCAAGGGGATACTGCTGTTTCGATCAACATATGATCCTTCTCTTGTGAGTAGATTTTCGATTCCGACGCTAAAATGATAGTTAATTGTAACTTTCAGCGCCTCCTAATGACGATGGAACACTCAAATTGCGTCGAGTGTCAATCCATCGTCCTCCAGCCGACTTGTCTCCAAGGGTCTATTCCTGCCTCGGGCACCTTATGGTCGTTCTCCTGCGAGTCTAGATTTTCTAATCCGACGCAAAACTGATTGTTAATTGTAACGTTCAGGGCCTCCTATTGACGATGGAACACTCAAATTGCGTCGAGATTCAATACATCGGAATCCATCTAACTTGTCTCCAAGGGGCTGTTGCTGCCTCGGGCACCTTATGGTCGTTCTCCTGTGAGTCTAGATTTTCGAATCCGATGCAAAAATGATAGTGGATTGTTACGTTCAGCGCATCCTAATGACGACGGAACACTCAATTTGCGTCGAGAGTCACTGCATGGACCTCCTGCCCACTTGTCTAGAAGGGGAAATGCAGCCTCGGGTTCCATGTGGTCCGTGTCCTGTGAGTCTAGATTTTCGAATCCGCCGCGATACTGCTAGTTATTAGTAACGTTCAGTGCCTCCTAATGACGTTGGAACACTCAAATTGCGTGGAGATTCATTACACCGTCGTTCAGCCGACTTGTTTCCAAGAGTTTATTGCTGCCTCGGGCACCTTATGGTGGTTCTCCTGTGAGTCAAGATTTTCGAATCTGACGCATAACTGATAGTTAATTGTAACATTCATGGCCTCATAATGACGATGGAACACTCAAACAGCGTCGAGATTCAATACATAGTCATTCAGCCGACTTGTCTCCATTGCTGCCTCGGGCACCTTATGGTCGTTCTCCTCAGAGTCTAGATTTTAGAATCCGACGCAAAACCGATAGTTAATTGTAACGTTCAGGACTCTTTATGACGATGGAACACTCAAATTACGTCGAGATTCAATACATCGTCCTCCAGCCGACTTGTCTCCAAGGGGATATTGCTGCCTCGGGCGGTCCGTCTCCTGTGAGTCTAGATTTTCGAATCCGACGCAAAACTGATAGTTAATTGTGACATTAAGGGCCTCCTAATGACGATGGAACACTCAAATTGCGTCGACATTCAATAGATCGTCCTCCAGCCGACTTGTCTCCAAGAGTCTATTGCTGCCTCGGGCATCTTATGGTGGTTCTCCTGTGAGTCTAGATTTTCGAATCCGACGCAAAGCTGATAGTCAATTGTAACGTTCATCTCCTAATAATGACGATGGAACACTCAAATTGCGTCGAGATGCAATACATCGACCTCCAGCCGACTAGTCTCCAAAGGTCTATTGCTGCCTCGTTCACCTTATGGTCGTTCTCCTGTGAGTCTAGATTTTCGAATCCGATGGATAACTGATAGTTAATTGTAATGTTCAGCGCCTCCTAATGACGATGGAACACTCAAGTTGCGTCGAGATTCATTACATCGTCCTCCAGCCGACTTGTCTCCAAGGGTCTATTGCTGCGTCGGGCACCTTATGGTCGTTCTCCTGAGTGTCTAAATTTTCGAATCAGACGCAAAACTAATAGTTAATTGTAACGTTAAGGGCCTCCTAATGACGATGGAACACTCAAATTACGTCGAGACTAAATACATCGTCATTCAGCCGACTTGTCTCCAAGGCTCTATTGCTGCCTCTGGTACCTTATGTACGTGCTCCTGTACCTTTAGATTTTCAAATCCGACGCAAAACTGATAGTTAATTGTAACGTTAATGGCATCCTAATAAAAATGGAACACTCGAATTGCGTCGAGATTCAATACATCTTCCTTCAGCCGTCGTGTTTCAAAGAGTCTATTGCTGCCTCGGGCACCTTATGATGAATCTCCTGTGAGTCTAGATTCTCGATTCCGACGCGAAACTACTAGTTAATTGTAACGTTCAGTGCCACCTAATAACGTTGGAACACTCATATTACGTCGAGATTCATTACACCGTCCTTCAGCCGACTTGTCTCCAATAGTCTATTGCTGCCTCGGGCACCTTATGGTGGCTCTGTTGTGAGTCTAGATTTTCGTATCCGACGCAAAGATGATAGTTAATTGTAACGTGCATGGCCTCCTAATGACGATGTATCTCTCAAATTGCGTCGCCATTCAATACATCGTCCTCCAGCCAACTTGTCTCCAAGGGTCTATAGCTGCCTCGGGCACCTTATGGTCGTTCTCCTGAGTGTCTAAATTTTCGAATCAGACGCAAAACTAATAGTTAATTGTAACGTTAAGGGCCTCCTAATGACGATGGAACACTCAAATTACGTCGAGACTAAATACATCGTCATTCAGCCGACTTGTCTCCAAGGGTCTATTGCTGCCTCTGGCACCTTATGTACGTGCTCCTGTGCGTTTAGATTTTCAAATCCGACGCAAAACTGATAGTTAATTGTAACGTTAATGGCATCCTAATAAAAATGGAACACTCGAATTGCGTCGAGATTCAATACATCTTCCTTCAGCCGACTTGTTTCCAAGAGTCTATTGCTGCCTCGGGCACCTTATGATGAATCTCCTGTGAGTCTAGATTCTCGATTCCGACGCGAAACTACTAGTTAATTGTAACGTTCAGTGCCACCTAATGACGTTGGAACACTCAAATTACGTCGAGATTCATTACACCGTCCTTCAGCCGACTTGTCTCCAATAGTCTATTGCTGCCTCGGGCACTTTATGGTGGCTCTGTTGTGAGTCTAGATTTTCGTATCCGACGCAAAGATGATAGTTAATTGTAACGTTCATGGCCTCCTAATGACGATGGAACACTCAAATTGCGTCGAGATTCAATACATAGTCATTCAGCAGACTTGTCTCCATTGCTGCCTCGGGCACCATATGGTCGTTCTCTTGTGAGGCTAGATTAAAGAATCCGACGCAAAACCGATAGTTAATTGTAACGTCCAGGGCCTCATAATGACGATGGAACACTCAAATTACGTCGAGATTCAATACTTCGTCCTCCAGCCGACTTGTCTCCAAGGGGATATTGCTGCCTCGGGCGGTCCGTCTCCTGTGAGTCTAGATTTTCGAATCCGACGCAAAACTGATAGTTAATTGTAACGTTCAGGGTCTCCTAATGACGATGGAACACTCAAATTGCGTCACGATTCAATACATCGTCCTCCAGCCGACTTCTTTCAAAGGATCTATTTCGGCATCTTTCACTTTATGGTCGTGCTCCTGTGCGTCTAGATTTTCAAATCCGACGCAAGACTGATAGTTAATTGTGACATTAAGGGCCTCCTAATGACGATGGAACACTCAAATTGCGTCGAGATTCAATAGATCGTCCTCCAGCCGACTTGTCTCCAAGGGGTGCCTTGGGCACCATATGGCCGTCTCCGGTGAGTCTAGATTTTCGTATCCGACGCGAAACTGCTAGTAATTTCTAACTCAAATTGCGTCGAGATTCAATACATCTTCCTTCAGCCGTCTTGTCTCCAAGAGTCTATTGCTGCCTCGGGCACCTTATGGTGGTTCTCCTGTGAGTCTAGATTTTCGAATCCGACGCAAAGCTGATAGTTAATTGTAACGTTCATCTTCTAATATTGACGATGGAACACTCCAATTGCGTCGAGATTCAATTCATCGTCATTCAGCCGACATGTCTCCAAGGGTCTATTCCTGCCTCGGGCACCTTATGGTCGTTCCCCTGTGAGTCTAGATTTTCGAATCCGATGCAAAACTGATAGTTAATTGTAACGTTCAGCGTCTCCTAATGACGATGGAACACTCAAATTGCGTCGCGATTCAATACATCGTCCTCCAGCCGACTTCTCTCCAAGGATCTATTTCTGCATCTGGCACTTAATGGAAGTGCTCCTGTGCGTCTAGATTTTCAAATCCGACGCAAAACTGATAGTTAATTGTAATGTTAATGGCATCCTAATAAAAATGGAACACTCAAATTGCGTCGAGATTGAATACATCTTCCTCCAGCCGACTTGTCTCCAAGGGGATATTGCTGCCTTGGGCACCATATGGGCCGTCTCCTGTGAGTCTAGATTTTCGAATCCGACGCATAGCTGATCGTTAATTGTAACGTTCAGCGCCTCCTAATGACATTGGAAAAATCAAATTGCGTCGAGATTCAATACATCGTCATTCAGCCGACTTGTCTCCAAGGGTCTATTCCTGCCTCGGGCACCTTATGGTCGTTCCCCTGTGAGTCTAGATTTTCGAATCCGATGCAAAACTGATAGTTAATTGTAACGTTCAGCGTCTCCTAATGACGATGGAACACTCAAATTGCGTCGCGATTCAATACATCGTCCTCCAGCCGACTTCTCTCCAAGGATCTATTTCTGCATCTGGCACTTAATGGAAGTGCTCCTGTGCGTCTAGATTTTCAAATCCGACGCAAAACTGATAGTTAATTGTAACGTTCAGGGCCTCCTAATGGCGATGGAACACTCAAATTGCGTCGGGATCCAATACATCGTCCTCCAGCCGACTTGTCTACAAGGGGATATTCCTGCCTCGGGCACCTTATGGTCTGTCACCTGTGAGTCTAGATTTTCGTATCCGACGCAAAACTGATAGTTAATTGTAACGTTCGGCGCCTCCAAATGACGATGGAACACTGAAATTGCGTCGAGATTGAATACATCGTCCTTCAGTCGACTTGTCTCCAAGGATCAATTGCTGCCTTGGGCACCTTACGGGCGTTCTCCTGTGAGTCTAGATTTTCTAATCCGACGCAAAACTGATTGTTAATTGTAACATTCAGGGCCTCCTAGTTACGATGGAACACTCAAATTGCGTCGCGATCGAAAACATCGTCCTCCAGCAGAGTTGTCTAGAAGCGTCTATTGCTGCCTGGGGCACCTTTTGATCGTTCTCCTGTAAGTCTAGATTTTCGAATCCGACGCGAAACTGATAGTTAATTGTAACGTTCAGGGCCTCCTAATGACGATGGAACACTAAGATTGTGTCGATAGTCAATACATCGACCTCCAGCCGACTTGTCTACAAACGAATATTGCCGCCTCGGGCTCCATGTGGTCCGTCTCCTGTTAGTCTAGATTTTCGAATCCGACGCGAAACTGATAGTTAATTGTAACGTTCAGGGCCTCCTAATGACGATGGAACACTAAGATTGTGTCGATAATCAATACATCGACCTCCAGCCGACTTGTCTACAAAGGAATATTGCCGCCTCGGGCTCCATGTGGTCCGTCTCCTGTTAGTCTAGATTTTCGAATCCGACGCGAAACTGATAGTTAATTGTAACGTTCAGGGCCTCCTAATGACGATGGAACACTAAGATTGTGTCGATAGTCAATACATCGACCTCCAGCCGACTTGTCTACAAAGGAATATTGCAGCCTCGGGTTCCATGTGGTCCGTGTCCTGTGAGTCTAGATTTTCGAATCCGCCGCGATATTGCTAGTTATTAGTAACGTTCAGTGCCTCCTAATGACGTTGGAACACTCAAATTGCGTGGAGATTCATTACACCGTCGTTCAGCCGACTTGTTTTCAAGAGTTTATTGCTGCCTCGGGCACCTTATGGTGGTTCTCCTGTGAGTCAAGATTTTCGAATCCGACGCATAACTGATAGCTAATTGTAACGTTCATGGCCTCATAATGACGATGGAACACTCAAACAGCGTCGAGATTCAATACATAGTCATTCAGCCGACTTGTCTCCATTGCTGCCTCGGGCACCTTATGGTCGTTCTCCTCAGAGTCTAGATTTTAGAATCCGACGCAAAACCGATAGTTAATTGTAACGTTCAGGACTCTTTATGACGATGGAACACTCAAATTACGTCGCGATTCAATACATCGTCCTCCAGCCGACTTGTCTCCAAGGGGATATTGCTGCCTCGGGCGGTCCGTCTCCTGTGAGTCTAGATTTTCGAATCCGACGCAAAACTGATAGTTAATTGTGATATTAAGGGCCTCCTAACGACGATGGAACGCTCAAACTGCGTCGACATTCAATAGATCGTCCTCCAGCCGACTTGTCTCCAAGAGTCTATTGCTGCCTCGGGCATCTTATGGTGGTTCTCCTGTGAGTCTAGATTTTCGAATCCGACGCAAAGCTGATAGTCAATTGTAACGTTCATCTCCTAATAATGACGATGGAACACTCAAATTGCGTCGAGATGCAATACATCGACCTCCAGCCGACTAGTCTCCAAAGGTCTATTGCTGCCTCGTTCACCTTATGGTCGTTCTCCTGTGAGTCTAGATTTTCGAATCCGATGGATAACTGATAGAAGTAACATTCAGGGCCTCCTAATGACGATGGAACACTCAAATTGCGTCGAGTGTCAATACATCGTCCTCCAGCCGACTTGTCTCCAAGGGTCTATTCCTGCCTCGGGCACCTTATGGTCGTTCTCCTGTGAGTCTAGATTTTCCAATCCGACGCAAAACTGATTGTTAATTGTAACGTTCAGGGCCTCCTAATGGCGATGGAACACTCAAATTGCGTCGGGATCCAATACATCGTCCTCCAGGCGACTTGTCTCCAAGGGTCTATTGCTGCCTCGGGCACTATATGATCGTTCTCCTGTGAGTCTAGATTTTCGAACCCGACGCAAAACTGACAGTTAATTGTAACGTTCAGCGCCTCCTAACGACGATGGATCTCTCAAATTGCGTCGCGATTCGATACATCGTCCTCCAGCCAACTTATCTCCAAGGGTCTATTGCTGCCTCGGGCACCTTATGGACGTTCTCCTGTGAGTCTAGATTTTCTAATCCGACGCAAAACTGAATGTTATTTGTAACGCTCAGGGCCTCCTAATGACGATGGAGTACTCAAATTGTGTCGCGATCCAATACATCGTCCTCCAGCGGACTGGTCTCCAAGGGGATACTGCTGCTTCTGGAACCTTTTGGTCCGTCTCCAGTGAGTCTAGAATTTCCAATCCGACGAAAAACTTATAGTTAATTGTAAAATTCAGGGCCTCCTAGTTACTATGGAACACTCAAATTGCGTCGCGATCCAAAACATCGTTCTCCAGCCGACTTGTCTCCAAGCGTCTATTGCTGCCTGGGTACCTTATGATCGTTCTCCTGTAAGTCTAGATTTTCGAATCCTACGCGAAACTGATAGTTAAATGTAACGTTCAGAGCCTCATAATGACGATGGAGCACTCAAATTGCGTCGAGATTCAATACATCGACCTTCAGCCGACTTGTCTACAAGGGGATATTGCTGCCTGGGGCACCATACGGTCCTTCTCCTGTAAGTCTAGATTTTCGAATCCGCCGCGAAACTGATAGTTAATTGTAACGTTCACGGCCTCATAATGACGATGGTGCACTCAAATTCCGTCGGAATTCAATACATCGTCTTCCAGCGGACTGGTCTCCAAGGGGATATTGCTGCTTCCGGAACCTAATGGTCCGTCTCCAATGAGTCTGGATTTTCGAATCCGACGAAAAACTTATAGTTAATTGTAACATTCATGGCCGCCTAGTTACGATGGAACGCTCAAATTGCGTCGCGATCCAATACATCGTCCTCCAGCCGGTTTGTCTCCAAGCGTCTATTGCTGCCTCGGGCACCTCATGATCGTTCTCCTGTGAGTCTAGATTTTCAAATCCGACGCCAAACTGATTGTTAATTGTAACGTTCAGGGCCTCCTAATGACGATGGAACACTAAGATTGTGTCGATAGTCAATACATCGACCACCAGCCGAATTGTCTACAAAGGGATATTGCCGCCTCGGGCTCCATGTGGTCCGTCTCCTGTGAGTCTAGATTTTCGAATCCGACGCGAAACTGATAGTTAATTGTAACGGTCAGGGCCTCCAAAAGACGATGGAACACTCAGATGGAGTGGAGATTCAATACATCGTCCTTCAGCCGACTTTTCTACAAGGGTCTATTGCTGCCTCGGTCATCTTATGGTCGATCTCCAGTGAGTCTAGATTTCTAATCCGACGAAAAACTGATAGTTAATTGTAACATTCAGGGCCTCCTAATGGCGATGGAACACTCAAATTGCGTCGGGATCCAATACATCGTCCTCCAGTTGACTTGTCTCCAAGGATCTATTCCTGCCTCGGGCACCTTATGGTCGTTCTCCTGTGAGTCTAGATTTTCTAATCCGACGCAAAACTGATTGTTAATTGTAAAGTTCAGGGCCTCCTAATGACGATGGAACACTCAAATTGCGTCGAGATTCAATACATCGGAACCCTGCTAACTTGTCTCCAAGGGGCTGTTGCTGCCTTGGGCACCTTATGGTCGTTCTCCTGTGAGTCTAGATTTTCGAATCCGACGCAAAAATGATAGTTAATTGTAACGTTCAGGGCCTCCTAATAACGATGGAACACTCAAACTGCGTCGAGATTCAATTCTTCGCCATTCAGCCGATTTGTCTCCAAGGGCAACTTATGGTTCGTCTCCTGTGAGTCTAGATTTTCGAATCCGACGCAGAAATGGTAGTCGATTGTTACGTTCAGCGCCTCCTAATGACGATGGAACACTCAATTTGCGTCGAGAGTCAATACATGGACCTCCAGCGCACTTGTCTAGAAGGGGATTTGCTGGCTCGGGTTCCATGTGGTCCGTGTCCTGTGAGTCTAGATTTTCGAATCCGACGAAATACTGATAGTTAATTGTAACGATTATGGCCTCCTAATGACGATGGAGCACTCAAATTGCGTCGCGATTCAATAAATCATCCTCCAGCGGACTGGTCTCCAAGGGGATAATGCTGCGTCGGGCACATTAAGTGAGTCTATATTTTCGAATCCGACGAAAAACTGATAGTTAGATGTAACATTCAGGGCCTCCTAATGACGATGGAACACTCAAATTGCGTCGAGATTCAATACATCGGAACCCTGCTAACTTGTCTCCAAGGGGCTGTTGCTGCCTTGGGCACCTTATGGTCGTTCTCCTGTGAGTCTAGATTTTCGAATCCGACGCAAAAATGATAGTTAATTGTAATGTTCAGGGCCTCCTAATGACGATGGAACACTCAAATTGCGTCGAGATCCGATACATCGGCCTCCGACCGAATTGCCTCGAAGAGTCCGTTGCTGCCTCGGGCACCTTATGGTCGTTCTCCCATGACTCTAGATTTTCGAATCCGACGCATAACTGATAGTTAATTGTATCGTTCAGCGCCTCCTAATGACTCTGAAACATTCAAATTGCGTCGCGATCCAATATTTCGTCCACCTGCCGAATTGTCTCCAAGCGTCTATTGCTTACTCGGGCACCTTATGGTCGTTCTCCTGTGAGTCTAGATTTTCGAACCCGACGCAAAACTGATTGTTAATTGTAACGTTCAGGGCCTCCTAATGACGATGAAACACTCAAAATGTATCGAGTTTCAATACATCGTCTTCCAGCCGACTTGTATCCAAGGGGATACTGCTGTTTCGGGCACCATATTATCCTTCTCCTGTGAGTAGATTTTTGAATCCGACGCTAAAATGATTGTTAATTGTAATTTTCAGCGCCTCCTAATGACGATGGAACACTCAAATTGCGTCGCGATTCAATACATCTTCCTCCAGCCTACTTGTCTCCAAGGGTCTATTGCTGCCTCGGGCACCTGATGGACGTTCTCCTGTGAGTCTAGATTTTCTAATCCGACGCAAAACTGAATGTTAATTGTAACGTTCAGGGCCTCCTAATAACGATGGAGTATTCAAATTGCGTCGCTATCCAGTACATCGTCCTCCAGCGGACTGGTCTCCAAGGGGATACTGCTGCTTCCGGAACCTTATGGTCCGTCTCCAGTGGGTCTAGAATTTCCAATCCGACGAAAAACTTATAGTTAATTATAAAATTCAGGGACTCCTAGTTACGATGGAACACACTTATTGCGTCGCGATCCAAAACATCGTTCTCCAGCCGACTTGTCTCCAAGCGTCTATTGCTGCCTGGGTACCTTATGATCGTTCTCCTGTAAGCTTAGATTTTCGAATCCTACGCGAAACTGATAGTTAAATGTAACGTTCAGAGCCTCATAATGACGATGGAGCACTCAAATTGCGTCGAGATTCAATACTTCGACCTTCAGCCGACTTGTCTACAAGGGGATATTGCTGCCTCGGGCACCATACGGTCCTTCTCCTGTAAGTCTAGATTTTCGAATCCGCCGCGAAACTGATAGTTAATTGTAACGGTCAGGGCCTCCAAAAGACGATGGAACACTCAAATGGAGTCGAGATTCAATACATCGTCCTTCAGGCGACTTGTCTCCAAGGGTCTATTGCTGCCTCGGTCACCTTATGGTCGATCTCCAGTGAGTCTAGATTTTCTAATCCGACGCAAAACTGATTGTTAATTGTAACGTTCAGGGCCTCCTAATGACGACGAAACACTCAAATTGAATCGAGTTTCAATACATCGTCTTCCAGCCGACTTGTATCCAAGGGGATACTGCTGTTTCGGGCACCATATGATCCTTCTCCTGTGAGTAGATTTTCGAACCCGACGCTAAATGATAGATAATTGTAACTTTCAGCGCCTCCTAATGACGATGGAACACTCAAATTGCGTCGAGTGTCAATTCATCGTCCTCCAGCCGACTTGTCTCCAAGGGTCTATTCCTGCCTCGGGCACCTTACGGGCGTTCTCCTGTGAGTCTAGATTTTCTAATCCGACGCAAAACTGATTGTTAATTGTAACATTCAGGGCCTCCTAGTTACGATGGAACACTCAAATTGCGTCGCGATCGAAAACATCGTCCTCCAGCAGAGTTGTCTAGAAGCGTCTATTGCTGCCTGGGGCACCTTTTGATCGTTCTCCTGTAAGTCTAGATTTTCGAATCCGACGCGAAACTGATAGTTAATTGTAACGTTCAGGGCCTCCTAATGACGATGGAACACTAAGATTGTGTCGATAGTCAATACATCGACCTCCAGCCGACTTGTCTACAAAGGAATATTGCCGCCTCGGGCTCCATGTGGTCCGTCTCCTGTTAGTCTAGATTTTCGAATCCGACGCGAAACTGATAGTTAATTGTAACGTTCAGGGCCTCCTAATGACGATGGAACACTAAGATTGTGTCGATAATCAATACATCGACCTCCAGCCGACTTGTCTACAAAGGAATATTGCCGCCTCGGGCTCCATGTGGTACGTCTCCTGTTAGTCTAGATTTTCGAATCCGACGCGAAACTGATAGTTAATTGTAACGTTCAGGGCCTCCTAATGACGATGGAACACTAAGATTGTGTCGATAGTCAATACATCGACCTCCAGCCGACTTGTCTACAAAGGAATATTGCAGCCTCGGGTTCCATGTGGTCCGTGTCCTGTGAGTCTAGATTTTCGAATCCGCCGCGATATTGCTAGTTATTAGTAACGTTCAGTGCCTCCTAATGACGTTGGAACACTCAAATTGCGTGGAGATTCATTACACCGTCGTTCAGCCGACTTGTTTTCAAGAGTTTATTGCTGCCTCGGGCACCTTATGGTGGTTCTCCTGTGAGTCAAGATTTTCGAATCCGACGCATAACTGATAGTTAATTGTAACGTTCATGGCCTCATAATGACGATGGAACACTCAAACAGCGTCGAGATTCAATACATAGTCATTCAGCCGACTTGTCTCCATTGCTGCCTCGGGCACCTTATGGTCGTTCTCCTCAGAGTCTAGATTTTAGAATCCGACGCAAAACCGATAGTTAATTGTAACGTTCAGGACTCTTTATGACGATGGAACACTCAAATTACGTCGCGATTCAATACATCGTCCTCCAGCCGACTTGTCTCCAAGGGGATATTGCTGCCTCGGGCGGTCCGTCTCCTGTGAGTCTAGATTTTCGAATCCGACGCAAAACTGATAGTTAATTGTGATATTAAGGGCCTCCTAACGACGATGGAACGCTCAAACTGCGTCGACATTCAATAGATCGTCCTCCAGCCGACTTGTCTCCAAGAGTCTATTGCTGCCTCGGGCATCTTATGGTGGTTCTCCTGTGAGTCTAGATTTTCGAATCCGACGCAAAGCTGATAGTCAATTGTAACGTTCATCTCCTAATAATGACGATGGAACACTCAAATTGCGTCGAGATGCAATACATCGACCTCCAGCCGACTAGTCTCCAAAGGTCTATTGCTGCCTCGTTCACCTTATGGTCGTTCTCCTGTGAGTCTAGATTTTCGAATCCGATGGATAACTGATAGAAGTAACATTCAGGGCCTCCTAATGACGATGGAACACTCAAATTGCGTCGAGTGTCAATACATCGTCCTCCAGCCGACTTGTCTCCAAGGGTCTATTCCTGCCTCGGGCACCTTATGGTCGTTCTCCTGTGAGTCTAGATTTTCCAATCCGACGCAAAACTGATTGTTAATTGTAACGTTCAGGGCCTCCTAATGGCGATGGAACACTCAAATTGCGTCGGGATCCAATACATCGTCCTCCAGGCGACTTGTCTCCAAGGGTCTATTGCTGCCTCGGGCACTATATGATCGTTCTCCTGTGAGTCTAGATTTTCGAACCCGACGCAAAACTGACAGTTAATTGTAACGTTCAGCGCCTCCTAACGACGATGGATCTCTCAAATTGCGTCGCGATTCGATACATCGTCCTCCAGCCAACTTATCTCCAAGGGTCTATTGCTGCCTCGGGCACCTTATGGACGTTCTCCTGTGAGTCTAGATTTTCTAATCCGACGCAAAACTGAATGTTATTTGTAACGCTCAGGGCCTCCTAATGACGATGGAGTACTCAAATTGTGTCGCGATCCAATACATCGTCCTCCAGCGGACTGGTCTCCAAGGGGATACTGCTGCTTCTGGAACCTTTTGGTCCGTCTCCAGTGAGTCTAGAATTTCCAATCCGACGAAAAACTTATAGTTAATTGTAAAATTCAGGGCCTCCTAGTTACTATGGAACACTCAAATTGCGTCGCGATCCAAAACATCGTTCTCCAGCCGACTTGTCTCCAAGCGTCTATTGCTGCCTGGGTACCTTATGATCGTTCTCCTGTAAGTCTAGATTTTCGAATCCTACGCGAAACTGATAGTTAAATGTAACGTTCAGAGCCTCATAATGACGATGGAGCACTCAAATTGCGTCGAGATTCAATACATCGACCTTCAGCCGACTTGTCTACAAGGGGATATTGCTGCCTGGGGCACCATACGGTCCTTCTCCTGTAAGTCTAGATTTTCGAATCCGCCGCGAAACTGATAGTTAATTGTAACGTTCACGGCCTCATAATGACGATGGTGCACTCAAATTCCGTCGGAATTCAATACATCGTCTTCCAGCGGACTGGTCTCCAAGGGGATATTGCTGCTTCCGGAACCTAATGGTCCGTCTCCAATGAGTCTGGATTTTCGAATCCGACGAAAAACTTATAGTTAATTGTAACATTCATGGCCGCCTAGTTACGATGGAACGCTCAAATTGCGTCGCGATCCAATACATCGTCCTCCAGCCGGTTTGTCTCCAAGCGTCTATTGCTGCCTCGGGCACCTCATGATCGTTCTCCTGTGAGTCTAGATTTTCAAATCCGACGCCAAACTGATTGTTAATTGTAACGTTCAGGGCCTCCTAATGACGATGGAACACTAAGATTGTGTCGATAGTCAATACATCGACCACCAGCCGAATTGTCTACAAAGGGATATTGCCGCCTCGGGCTCCATGTGGTCCGTCTCCTGTGAGTCTAGATTTTCGAATCCGACGCGAAACTGATAGTTAATTGTAACGGTCAGGGCCTCCAAAAGACGATGGAACACTCAGATGGAGTGGAGATTCAATACATCGTCCTTCAGCCGACTTTTCTACAAGGGTCTATTGCTGCCTCGGTCATCTTATGGTCGATCTCCAGTGAGTCTAGATTTCTAATCCGACGAAAAACTGATAGTTAATTGTAACATTCAGGGCCTCCTAATGGCGATGGAACACTCAAATTGCGTCGGGATCCAATACATCGTCCTCCAGTTGACTTGTCTCCAAGGATCTATTCCTGCCTCGGGCACCTTATGGTCGTTCTCCTGTGAGTCTAGATTTTCTAATCCGACGCAAAACTGATTGTTAATTGTAAAGTTCAGGGCCTCCTAATGACGATGGAACACTCAAATTGCGTCGAGATTCAATACATCGGAACCCTGCTAACTTGTCTCCAAGGGGCTGTTGCTGCCTTGGGCACCTTATGGTCGTTCTCCTGTGAGTCTAGATTTTCGAATCCGACGCAAAAATGATAGTTAATTGTAACGTTCAGGGCCTCCTAATAACGATGGAACACTCAAACTGCGTCGAGATTCAATTCTTCGCCATTCAGCCGATTTGTCTCCAAGGGCAACTTATGGTTCGTCTCCTGTGAGTCTAGATTTTCGAATCCGACGCAGAAATGGTAGTCGATTGTTACGTTCAGCGCCTCCTAATGACGATGGAACACTCAATTTGCGTCGAGAGTCAATACATGGACCTCCAGCGCACTTGTCTAGAAGGGGATTTGCTGGCTCGGGTTCCATGTGGTCCGTGTCCTGTGAGTCTAGATTTTCGAATCCGACGAAATACTGATAGTTAATTGTAACGATTATGGCCTCCTAATGACGATGGAGCACTCAAATTGCGTCGCGATTCAATAAATCATCCTCCAGCGGACTGGTCTCCAAGGGGATAATGCTGCGTCGGGCACATTAAGTGAGTCTATATTTTCGAATCCGACGAAAAACTGATAGTTAGATGTAACATTCAGGGCCTCCTAATGACGATGGAACACTCAAATTGCGTCGAGATTCAATACATCGGAACCCTGCTAACTTGTCTCCAAGGGGCTGTTGCTGCCTTGGGCACCTTATGGTCGTTCTCCTGTGAGTCTAGATTTTCGAATCCGACGCAAAAATGATAGTTAATTGTAATGTTCAGGGCCTCCTAATGACGATGGAACACTCAAATTGCGTCGAGATCCGATACATCGGCCTCCGACCGAATTGCCTCGAAGAGTCCGTTGCTGCCTCGGGCACCTTATGGTCGTTCTCCCATGACTCTAGATTTTCGAATCCGACGCATAACTGATAGTTAATTGTATCGTTCAGCGCCTCCTAATGACTCTGAAACATTCAAATTGCGTCGCGATCCAATATTTCGTCCACCTGCCGAATTGTCTCCAAGCGTCTATTGCTTACTCGGGCACCTTATGGTCGTTCTCCTGTGAGTCTAGATTTTCGAACCCGACGCAAAACTGATTGTTAATTGTAACGTTCAGGGCCTCCTAATGACGATGAAACACTCAAAATGTATCGAGTTTCAATACATCGTCTTCCAGCCGACTTGTATCCAAGGGGATACTGCTGTTTCGGGCACCATATTATCCTTCTCCTGTGAGTAGATTTTTGAATCCGACGCTAAAATGATTGTTAATTGTAATTTTCAGCGCCTCCTAATGACGATGGAACACTCAAATTGCGTCGCGATTCAATACATCTTCCTCCAGCCTACTTGTCTCCAAGGGTCTATTGCTGCCTCGGGCACCTGATGGACGTTCTCCTGTGAGTCTAGATTTTCTAATCCGACGCAAAACTGAATGTTAATTGTAACGTTCAGGGCCTCCTAATAACGATGGAGTATTCAAATTGCGTCGCTATCCAGTACATCGTCCTCCAGCGGACTGGTCTCCAAGGGGATACTGCTGCTTCCGGAACCTTATGGTCCGTCTCCAGTGGGTCTAGAATTTCCAATCCGACGAAAAACTTATAGTTAATTATAAAATTCAGGGACTCCTAGTTACGATGGAACACACTTATTGCGTCGCGATCCAAAACATCGTTCTCCAGCCGACTTGTCTCCAAGCGTCTATTGCTGCCTGGGTACCTTATGATCGTTCTCCTGTAAGCTTAGATTTTCGAATCCTACGCGAAACTGATAGTTAAATGTAACGTTCAGAGCCTCATAATGACGATGGAGCACTCAAATTGCGTCGAGATTCAATACTTCGACCTTCAGCCGACTTGTCTACAAGGGGATATTGCTGCCTCGGGCACCATACGGTCCTTCTCCTGTAAGTCTAGATTTTCGAATCCGCCGCGAAACTGATAGTTAATTGTAACGGTCAGGGCCTCCAAAAGACGATGGAACACTCAAATGGAGTCGAGATTCAATACATCGTCCTTCAGGCGACTTGTCTCCAAGGGTCTATTGCTGCCTCGGTCACCTTATGGTCGATCTCCAGTGAGTCTAGATTTTCTAATCCGACGCAAAACTGATTGTTAATTGTAACGTTCAGGGCCTCCTAATGACGACGAAACACTCAAATTGAATCGAGTTTCAATACATCGTCTTCCAGCCGACTTGTATCCAAGGGGATACTGCTGTTTCGGGCACCATATGATCCTTCTCCTGTGAGTAGATTGTCGAACCCGACGCTAAATGATAGATAATTGTAACTTTCAGCGCCTCCTAATGACGATGGAACACTCAAATTGCGTCGAGTGTCAATTCATCGTCCTCCAGCCGACTTGTCTCCAAGGGTCTATTCCTGCCTCGGGCACCTTACGGGCGTTCTCCTGTGAGTCTAGATTTTCTAATCCGACGCAAAACTGATTGTTAATTGTAACATTCAGGGCCTCCTAGTTACGATGGAACACTCAAATTGCGTCGCGATCGAAAACATCGTCCTCCAGCAGAGTTGTCTAGAAGCGTCTATTGCTGCCTGGGGCACCTTTTGATCGTTCTCCTGTAAGTCTAGATTTTCGAATCCGACGCGAAACTGATAGTTAATTGTAACGTTCAGGGCCTCCTAATGACGATGGAACACTAAGATTGTGTCGATAGTCAATACATCGACCTCCAGCCGACTTGTCTACAAAGGAATATTGCCGCCTCGGGCTCCATGTGGTCCGTCTCCTGTTAGTCTAGATTTTCGAATCCGACGCGAAACTGATAGTTAATTGTAACGTTCAGGGCCTCCTAATGACGATGGAACACTAAGATTGTGTCGATAATCAATACATCGACCTCCAGCCGACTTGTCTACAAAGGAATATTGCCGCCTCGGGCTCCATGTGGTCCGTCTCCTGTTAGTCTAGATTTTCGAATCCGACGCGAAACTGATAGTTAATTGTAACGTTCAGGGCCTCCTAATGACGATGGAACACTAAGATTGTGTCGATAGTCAATACATCGACCTCCAGCCGACTTGTCTACAAAGGAATATTGCAGCCTCGGGTTCCATGTGGTCCGTGTCCTGTGAGTCTAGATTTTCGAATCCGCCGCGATATTGCTAGTTATTAGTAACGTTCAGTGCCTCCTAATGACGTTGGAACACTCAAATTGCGTGGAGATTCATTACACCGTCGTTCAGCCGACTTGTTTTCAAGAGTTTATTGCTGCCTCGGGCACCTTATGGTGGTTCTCCTGTGAGTCAAGATTTTCGAATCCGACGCATAACTGATAGCTAATTGTAACGTTCATGGCCTCATAATGACGATGGAACACTCAAACAGCGTCGAGATTCAATACATAGTCATTCAGCCGACTTGTCTCCATTGCTGCCTCGGGCACCTTATGGTCGTTCTCCTCAGAGTCTAGATTTTAGAATCCGACGCAAAACCGATAGTTAATTGTAACGTTCAGGACTCTTTATGACGATGGAACACTCAAATTACGTCGAGATTCAATACATCGTCCTCCAGCCGACTTGTCTCCAAGGGGATATTGCTGCCTCGGGCGGTCCGTTTCCTGTGAGTCTAGATTTTCGAATCCGACGCAAAACTGATAGTTAATTGTGATATTAAGGGCCTCCTAACGACGATGGAACGCTCAAACTGCGTCGACATTCAATAGATCGTCCTCCAGCCGACTTGTCTCCAAGAGTCTATTGCTGCCTCGGGCATCTTATGGTGGTTCTCCTGTGAGTCTAGATTTTCGAATCCGACGCAAAGCTGATAGTCAATTGTAACGTTCATCTCCTAATAATGACGATGGAACACTCAAATTGCGTCGAGATGCAATACATCGACCTCCAGCCGACTAGTCTCCAAAGGTCTATTGCTGCCTCGTTCACCTTATGGTCGTTCTCCTGTGAGTCTAGATTTTCGAATCCGATGGATAACTGATAGAAGTAACATTCAGGGCCTCCTAATGACGATGGAACACTCAAATTGCGTCGAGTGTCAATACATCGTCCTCCAGCCGACTTGTCTCCAAGGGTCTATTCCTGCCTCGGGCACCTTATGGTCGTTCTCCTGTGAGTCTAGATTTTCCAATCCGACGCAAAACTGATTGTTAATTGTAACGTTCAGGGCCTCCTAATGGCGATGGAACACTCAAATTGCGTCGGGATCCAATACATCGTCCTCCAGGCGACTTGTCTCCAAGGGTCTATTGCTGCCTCGGGCACTATATGATCGTTCTCCTGTGAGTCTAGATTTTCGAACCCGACGCAAAACTGACAGTTAATTGTAACGTTCAGCGCCTCCTAACGACGATGGATCTCTCAAATTGCGTCGCGATTCGATACATCGTCCTCCAGCCAACTTATCTCCAAGGGTCTATTGCTGCCTCGGGCACCTTATGGACGTTCTCCTGTGAGTCTAGATTTTCTAATCCGACGCAAAACTGAATGTTATTTGTAACGCTCAGGGCCTCCTAATGACGATGGAGTACTCAAATTGTGTCGCGATCCAATACATCGTCCTCCAGCGGACTGGTCTCCAAGGGGATACTGCTGCTTCTGGAACCTTTTGGTCCGTCTCCAGTGAGTATAGAATTTCCAATCCGACGAAAAACTTATAGTTAATTGTAAAATTCAGGGCCTCCTAGTTACTATGGAACACTCAAATTGCGTCGCGATCCAAAACATCGTTCTCCAGCCGACTTGTCTCCAAGCGTCTATTGCTGCCTGGGTACCTTATGATCGTTCTCCTGTAAGTCTAGATTTTCGAATCCTACGCGAAACTGATAGTTAAATGTAACGTTCAGAGCCTCATAATGACGATGGAGCACTCAAATTGCGTCGAGATTCAATACATCGACCTTCAGCCGACTTGTCTACAAGGGGATATTGCTGCCTGGGGCACCATACGGTCCTTCTCCTGTAAGTCTAGATTTTCGAATCCGCCGCGAAACTGATAGTTAATTGTAACGTTCACGGCCTCATAATGACGATGGTGCACTCAAATTCCGTCGGAATTCAATACATCGTCTTCCAGCGGACTGGTCTCCAAGGGGATATTGCTGCTTCCGGAACCTAATGGTCCGTCTCCAATGAGTCTGGATTTTCGAATCCGACGAAAAACTTATAGTTAATTGTAACATTCATGGCCGCCTAGTTACGATGGAACGCTCAAATTGCGTCGCGATCCAATACATCGTCCTCCAGCCGGTTTGTCTCCAAGCGTCTATTGCTGCCTCGGGCACCTCATGATCGTTCTCCTGTGAGTCTAGATTTTCAAATCCGACGCCAAACTGATTGTTAATTGTAACGTTCAGGGCCTCCTAATGACGATGGAACACTAAGATTGAGTCGATAGTCAATACATCGACCACCAGCCGAATTGTCTACAAAGGGATATTGCCGCCTCGGGCTCCATGTGGTCCGTCTCCTGTGAGTCTAGATTTTCGAATCCGACGCGAAACTGATAGTTAATTGTAACGGTCAGGGCCTCCAAAAGACGATGGAACACTCAGATGGAGTGGAGATTCAATACATCGTCCTTCAGCCGACTTTTCTACAAGGGTCTATTGCTGCCTCGGTCATCTTATGGTCGATCTCCAGTGAGTCTAGATTTCTAATCCGACGAAAAACTGATAGTTAATTGTAACATTCAGGGCCTCCTAATGGCGATGGAACACTCAAATTGCGTCGGGATCCAATACATCGTCCTCCAGTTGACTTGTCTCCAAGGATCTATTCCTGCCTCGGGCACCTTATGGTCGTTCTCCTGTGAGTCTAGATTTTCTAATCCGACGCAAAACTGATTGTTAATTGTAAAGTTCAGGGCCTCCTAATGACGATGGAACACTCAAATTGCGTCGAGATTCAATACATCGGAACCCTGCTAACTTGTCTCCAAGGGGCTGTTGCTGCCTTGGGCACCTTATGGTCGTTCTCCTGTGAGTCTAGATTTTCGAATCCGACGCAAAAATGATAGTTAATTGTAACGTTCAGGGCCTCCTAATAACGATGGAACACTCAAACTGCGTCGAGATTCAATTCTTCGCCATTCAGCCGATTTGTCTCCAAGGGCAACTTATGGTTCGTCTCCTGTGAGTCTAGATTTTCGAATCCGACGCAGAAATGGTAGTCGATTGTTACGTTCAGCGCCTCCTAATGACGATGGAACACTCAATTTGCGTCGAGAGTCAATACATGGACCTCCAGCGCACTTGTCTAGAAGGGGATTTGCTGCCTCGGGTTCCATGTGGTCCGTGTCCTGTGAGTCTAGATTTTCGAATCCGACGAAATACTGATAGTTAATTGTAACGATTATGGCCTCCTAATGACGATGGAGCACTCAAATTGCGTCGCGATTCAATAAATCATCCTCCAGCGGACTGGTCTCCAAGGGGATAATGCTGCGTCGGGCACATTAAGTGAGTCTATATTTTCGAATCCGACGAAAAACTGATAGTTAGATGTAACATTCAGGGCCTCCTAATGACGATGGAACACTCAAATTGCGTCGAGTGTCAATACATCGTCCTCCAGCCGACTTGTCCCCAAAGGTCTATTCCTGCCTCGGGCATCTTATGGTGGTTCTCCTGTGAGTCTAGATTTTCTAATCCGTTGCAAAAAGTGATAGTTAATTGTAACGTTCAACGCCTCCTAATGACGATGGAACACTCAAATTGCGTCAAGATTCATTACATCGTCCTTCAGCCGACTTGTATCCAAAGGTCTATAGGTTCCTCGGGCACCTTATGGTCGTTCTCCTGTGAGTCTAGATTTTCGAATCCGACGCAAAAATGATAGTTAATTGTAATGTTCAGGGCCTCCTAATGACGATGGAACACTCAAATTGCGTCGAGATCCGATACATCGGCCTCCGACCGAATTGCCTCGAAGAGTCCGTTGCTGCCTCGGGCACCTTATGGTCGTTCTCCCATGACTCTAGATTTTCGAATCCGACGCATAACTGATAGTTAATTGTATCGTTCAGCGCCTCCTAATGACTCTGAAACATTCAAATTGCGTCGCGATCCAATATTTCGTCCACCTGCCGAATTGTCTCCAAGCGTCTATTGCTTACTCGGGCACCTTATGGTCGTTCTCCTGTGAGTCTAGATTTTCGAACCCGACGCAAAACTGATTGTTAATTGTAACGTTCAGGGCCTCCTAATGACGATGAAACACTCAAAATGTATCGAGTTTCAATACATCGTCTTCCAGCCGACTTGTATCCAAGGGGATACTGCTGTTTCGGGCACCATATTATCCTTCTCCTGTGAGTAGATTTTTGAATCCGACGCTAAAATGATTGTTAATTGTAATTTTCAGCGCCTCCTAATGACGATGGAACACTCAAATTGCGTCGCGATTCAATACATCTTCCTCCAGCCTACTTGTCTCCAAGGGTCTATTGCTGCCTCGGGCACCTGATGGACGTTCTCCTGTGAGTCTAGATTTTCTAATCCGACGCAAAACTGAATGTTAATTGTAACGTTCAGGGCCTCCTAATAACGATGGAGTATTCAAATTGCGTCGCTATCCAGTACATCGTCCTCCAGCGGACTGGTCTCCAAGGGGATACTGCTGCTTCCGGAACCTTATGGTCCGTCTCCAGTGGGTCTAGAATTTCCAATCCGACGAAAAACTTATAGTTAATTATAAAATTCAGGGACTCCTAGTTACGATGGAACACACTTATTGCGTCGCGATCCAAAACATTGTTCTCCAGCCGACTTGTCTCCAAGCGTCTATTGCTGCCTGGGTACCTTATGATCGTTCTCCTGTAAGCTTAGATTTTCGAATCCTACGCGAAACTGATAGTTAAATGTAACGTTCAGAGCCTCATAATGACGATGGAGCACTCAAATTGCGTCGAGATTCAATACTTCGACCTTCAGCCGACTTGTCTACAAGGGGATATTGCTGCCTCGGGCACCATACGGTCCTTCTCCTGTAAGTCTAGATTTTCGAATCCGCCGCGAAACTGATAGTTAATTGTAACGGTCAGGGCCTCCAAAAGACGATGGAACACTCAAATGGAGTCGAGATTCAATACATCGTCCTTCAGGCGACTTGTCTCCAAGGGTCTATTGCTGCCTCGGTCACCTTATGGTCGATCTCCAGTGAGTCTAGATTTTCTAATCCGACGCAAAACTGATTGTTAATTGTAACGTTCAGGGCCTCCTAATGACGACGAAACACTCAAATTGAATCGAGTTTCAATACATCGTCTTCCAGCCGACTTGTATCCAAGGGGATACTGCTGTTTCGGGCACCATATGATCCTTCTCCTGTGAGTAGATTTTCGAACCCGACGCTAAATGATAGATAATTGTAACTTTCAGCGCCTCCTAATGACGATGGAACACTCAAATTGCGTCGAGTGTCAATTCATCGTCCTCCAGCCGACTTGTCTCCAAGGGTCTATTCCTGCCTCGGGCACCTTATGGTCGTTCTCCTGTGAGTCTAGATTTTCTAATCCGACGCAAAACTGATTGTTAATTGTAAAGTTCAGGGCCTCCTAATGACGATGGAACACTCAAATTGCGTCGAGAACCAATACATCGGAATCCTGCTAACTTGTCTCCAAGGGGCTGTTGCTGCCTCGGGCACCTTATGGTAGTTCTCCTGTGAGTCTAGATTTTCGAATCCGACGCAAAAATGATAGTTAATTGTAACGTTCAGGGCCTCCTAATAACGATGGAACACTCAAACTGCGTCGAGATTCAATTCTTCGCCATTCAGCCGATTTGTCTCCAAGGGCAACTTATGGTTCGTCTCCTGTGAGTCTAGATTTCCGAATCCGACGCAAAAATGATAGTCAATTGTTACGTTCAGCGCCTCCTAATGACGATGGAACACTCAATTTGCGTCGAGAGTCAATACATGGACCTCCAGCCCACTTGTCAAGAGGGGGATATGCTGCCTCGGGTTCCATGTGGTCCGTGTCCTGTGAGTCTAGATTTTCGAATCCGACGAGATACTGATAGTTAATTGTAACGTTTATAGCCTCCTAATGACGATGGAGCACTCAAATTGCGTCGCGATTGAATACATCATCCTCCAGCGGACTGGTCTCCAAGGGGATATTGGTGCCTCGGGCACATTATGTGAGTCTATATTTTCGAATCCGACGAAAAACTGATAATTAGATGTAACATTCAGGGCCTCCTAATGACGATGGAACACTCAAATTGCTTCGAGTGTCAATACATCGTCCTCCAGCCGACTAGTCTCCAAGGGTCTATTCCTGCCTCGGGCACCTTATGGTGGTTCTCCTGTGAGTCTAGATTTTCTAATCCGACGCAAAACTGATTGTTAGTTGTAACGTTCAGGGAATCCTAATGACGATGGAAGACTCAAATTGCGTCGAGATTCAATACATCGGAATCCAGCTAACTTGTCTCCAAGGGGCTGTTGCTGCCTCCGGCACCTTATGGTCGTTCTCTTGTGAGTCTAGATTTTCGAATCCGACGGAAAAATGATAGTTAATTGTAACGTTCAGCGCCTCCTAATGACGATGGAACACTCAAATTGCGTCGAGATTCAATACATCGTCCTTCAGCCTACTTGTATCCAAAGGTCTATAGGTGCCTCGGGCACCTTATGGTCGTTCTCCTGTGAGTCTAGATTTTCGAATCCGACGCAGAAATGATAGTTCATTGTAATGTTCAGGGCCTCCTAATGACGATGGAACACTCAAATTGCGTCGAGATTCGATACATCGGCCTCCAACCGACTTGCCTCGAAGAGTCCGTTGCTGCCTCGGGCACCTTATGGTCGTTCTCCTGTGACTCTAGATTTTCGAATCCGACGCATAACTGATAGTTAATTGTATCGTTCAGCGCCTCCTAATGACGATGGAACACTCAAATTGGGTCGAGATTCAATATATCGTCTTCCTGCCGATTTGTCTCCAAGGGGTTTATTGCTGCCTCGGGTACCATATGGTCCTTATCCTGTAAATCTAGATTTTCGAATCCGACGAGAAACTTATAGTTAATTGTAACGTTCAGGGGCTCGTAATGACGATGGAGCGCTCAAATTGCGTCGCGATCCAAAACATCGTCCTCCTGCGGACTTGTCTCCAAGGGGATATTGCTGCCTCGGGCACATTATGTGAGTCTATATTTACGAATCCGGCGAAAAACTGATAGATGTAACATTCAGGGCCTCCTAAAGACTCTGAAACACTCAAATTGCGTCGCGATCCAATATTTCGTCCACCAGCCGAATTGTCTCCAAAAGTCTATTGCTTACTCGGGCACCTTATGGTCGTTCTCCTGTGAGTCTAGATTTTCGAACCCGACGCAAAACTGAATGTTAATTGTAACGTTCAGGGCCTCCTAATGACGATGGAGTACTCAAATTGCGCCGCGATCCAATACATCGTCCCCCAGCGTACTTGTCTCCAAGGGTCTATTGCTGCCTCGGGCACCTTATGGACGTTCTCCTGTGAGTCTAGATTTTCTAATCCGACGCAAAACTGAATGTTAATTGTAACGTTCAGGGCCTCCTAATGACGATGGAGTACTCAAATTGCGTCGCGATCCAATACATCGTCCTACAGCGGACTGGTCTCCAAGGGGATACTGCTGCTTCCGGAACCTTATGGTCCGTCTCCAGTGGGTCTAGAATTTCCAATCCGACGAAAAACTTATAGTTAATTGTAAAATTCAGGGCCTCCTAGTTACGATGGAACACTCAAATTGCGTCGCGATCCAAAACATCGTTCTCCAGCCGACTTGTCTCCAAGCGTCTATTGCTGCCTGGGTACCTTATGATCGTTCTCCTGTAAGTCTAGATTTTCGAATCCTACGCGAAGCTGATAGTTAATTGTAACGGTCACGGCCTCATAATGACTATGGAGCACTCAAATTCCGTCGCAATTCAATACATCGTCTTCCAGCGGACTGGTCTCCAAGGGGATATTGCTGCTTCCGGAACCTAATGGTCCGTCTCCAATGAGTCTGGATTTTCGAATCCGACGAAAAACTTATAGTTAATTGTAACATTCATGGCCGCCTAGTTACGATGGAACGCTCAAATTGCGTCGCGATCCAATACATCGTCCTCCAGCAGGTTTGTCTCCAAGCGTCTATTGCTGCCTCGGGCACCTTATGATCGTTCACCTGTGAGTCTAGATTTTCAAATCCGACGCGAAACAGATTGTTAATTGTAACGTTCAGGACCTCCTAATGACGATGGAACACTAGGATTGTGTCGATAGTCAATACATCGACCACCAGCCGACTTGTCTACAAAGGGATATTGCCGCCTGGGGCTCCATGTGGTCCGTCTCCTGTGAGTCTAGATTTTCGAATCCGACGCGAAACTGATAGTTAATTGTAACGGTCTGGGCCTCCAAAACACGATGGAACACTCAAATGGAGTCGAGATTCAATACATCGTCTTTCAGGCGACTTGTCTCCAAGGGTCTATTGCTGCCTCGGTCACCTTATGGTCGATCTCCAGTGAGTCTAGATTTTCTAATCCGACGCAAAACTGATTGTTAATTGTAACGTTCAGGGCCTCCTAATGACGATGAAACACTCAAATTGAATCGAGTTTCAATACATCGTCTTCAGGCCGACTTGTATCCAAGGGGATACTGCTGTTTCGGGCACCATGTGATCCATCTCCTGTGAGTAGATTTTCGAATCCGACGCTAAATGATAGTTAATTGTAACTTTCAGCGCCTCCTAATGACGATGGAACACTCAAATTGCGTCGAGTGTTATTTCATCGTCCTCCAGCCGACTTGTCTCCAAGGGTCTATTCCTGCCTCGGGCACCTTATGGTCGTTCTCCTGTGAGTCTAGATTTTCTAATCCGACGCAAAACTGATTGTTAATTGTAAAGTTCAGGGCCTCCTAATGACGATGGAACACTCAAATTGCGTCGAGATTCAATACATCGGAATCCTGCTAACTTGTCTCTAAGGGGCTGTTGCTGCCTCGGGCACCTTATGGTCGTTCTCCTGTGAGTCTAGATTTTCGAATCCGACGCAAAAATGATAGTTAATTGTAACGTTCAGGGCCTCCTAATAACGATGGAACACTCAAACTGCGTCGAGATTCAGTTCTTCGCCATTCAGCCGATTTGTCTCCAAGGGCAACTTATGGTTCGTCTCCTGTGAGTATAGATTTTCGAATCCGACGCAAAAATGATAGTCAATTGTTACGTTCAGCGCCTCCTAATGACGATGGAACACTCAATTTGCGTCGAGAGTCAATACATGGACCTCCAGCCGACTTGTCTAGAAGGGGATTAGCTGCCTCGAGTTCCATGTGGTCCGTGTCCTGTGAGTCTAGATTTTCGAATCCGACGAGATACTGATAGTTAATTGTAACGTTCATGGCCTCCTAATGACGATGGAGCACCCAAATTGCGTCGCGATTCAAAGCATCGTCCTCCAGCGGACTGGTCTCCAAGGGGATATTGCTGCCTCGGGCACATTATGTGTTTCTATATTTTCGAATCCGACGAAAAACTGATAGTTCAGGGCCTCCAAAAGACTCTGAAACACTCAAATTGCGTCGCGATCCAATATTTCGTCCACCAACCGAATTGTCTCCAAACGTCTGTTGCTTACTCGGGCAGCTTATGGTCGTTCTCCTGTGAGTCTAGATTTTGGAACCCGACGGAAAACTGATTGTTAATTGTAACGTTCAGGGCCTCCTAATGATGATGAAACACTCAAATTGAATCGAGTTTCAATACATCGTCTTCCAGCCGACTTGTATCCAAGGGGATACTGCTGTTTCGGGCACCATATTATCCTTCTCCACTGAGTAGATTTTCGAATCCGACGCTAAAATGATAGTTAATTGTAATTTTCAGCGCCTCCAAATGACGATGGAACACTCAAATTGCGTCGAGTGTAAATACATCGTCCTCCAGCCGATTTGTCTCCAAGGGTCTATTCCTGCGTCGAGTACCTTATGGTCGTTCTCCTGTGAGCATGGATTTTCTAATCCGACGCAAAACTGAATGTTAATTGTAACGTTCAGGGCCTCCTAATGACGATGGAGTACTCAAATTGCGTCGCGACCCAAAACATCGTCCTCCAGCTTACTTGTCTCCAAGTGTCTATTGCTGCCTCGGGCACCTTATGGTCGTTCTCCTGTGAGTCTAGATTTTCGAATCCGACGCAAAAATGATAGTTAATTGTAATGTTCAGGGCCTCCTAATGACGATGGAACACTCAAATTGCGTCGAGATTCGATACATCGGCCTCCAACCGACTTGCCTCGAAGAGTCCGTTGCTGCCTCGGGCACCTTATGGTCGCTCTCCTGTGACTCTAGATTTTCGAATCCGACGCGAAACTTATAGTTAATTGTAACGGTCAGGGCCTCCTAATGACGATGGAGCGCTCAAATTGCGTCGCGATTCAAAACATCGTCCTCCTGCGGACTGGTCTCCAAGGGGATATTGCTGCCTCGGGCACATTATGTGAGTCTATATTTACGAATCCGGCGAAAAACTGATAGATGTAACATTCAGGGCCTCCTAATGACTCTGAAACACTCAAATTGCGTCGCGATCCAATATTTCGTCCACCAGCCGAATTCTGTCCAAGCGTCTATTGCTGCCTCGGGCACCTTACGATCGTTCACCTGTGAGTCTAGATTTTCAAATCCGACGCGAAACTGATTGTTAATTGTAACGTTCAGCGCCTCCTAATGACGATGGAACACTAAGATTGTGTCGATAGTCAATACATCGAGCACCAGCCGACTTGTCTACAAAGGGATATTGCCGCCTCGGGCTCCATGTGGTCCGTCTCCTGTGAGTCTAGATTTTTGAATCCGACGCGAAACTGATAGTTAATTGTAACGGTCAGGGCCTCCAAAAGACGATGGAATACTCAAATGGAGTCGAGATTCAATACATCGTCCTTCAGGCGACTTGTCTCCAAGGGTCTATTGCTGCCTCGGTCACCTTATGGTCGATCTCCAGTGAGTCTAGATTTTCGAATCCGACGCTAAATGATAGTTAATTGTAACTTTCAGCGCCTCCTAATGACGATGGAACACTCAAATAGCGTCGAGTGTCAGTTCATCGTCCTCCAGCCGAATTGTCTCCAAGGGTCTATTCCTGCCTCTGGCACCTTATGGTCGTTCTACTGTGAGTCTAGATTTTCTAATCCGACGCAAAACTGATTGTTAATTGTAAAGTTCAGGGCCTCCTAATGACGATGGAACACTCAAATTGCGTCGAGATTCAATACATCGGAATCCTGCTTACTTGTCTCCAAGGGGCTGTTGCTGCCTCGGGCACCTTATGGTCGTTCTCCTGTGAGTCTAGATTTTCGAATCCGACGCAAAAATGATAGATAATTGTAACGTTCAGTGCCTCCAAATAACGATGGAACACTCAAACTGAATCGAGATTCAATTCTTCGCCATTCAGCGGATTTGTCTTCAAGGGCAACTTATGGTTCGTCTCCTGTGAGTCTAGATTTTCGAATCCGACGCAAAAATGATATTCAATTGTTACGTTCAGCGCCTCCTAATGACGATGGAAGACTCTATTTGCGTCGAGAGTCAATACATGGACCTCCAGCCCACTTGTCTAGAAGGGCATATGCTGCCTCGGGTTCCATGTGGTCCGTGTCCTGTGGGTCTAGATTTTCGAATCCGACGAGTTACTGATAGATGTAATATTCAGGGCCTCCTAATGACGATGGAACACTCAAATTGCGTCGAGATTCGATACATCGGCCTCCAGCGGACTGGTCTCCAAGGGGATATTGCTGCCTCGGGCACATTATGTGAGTCTATATTTTCGAATCCGACGAAAAACTGATAGTTAGATGTAATATTCAGGGCCTCCTAATGACGGTGGAACACTCAAATTGCGTCGAGATTCGATACATCGGCCTCCAACCGACTTGCCTCGAAGAGTCCGTTGCTGCCTCGGGCACCTTATAGTCGTTCTCCTGTGACTCTAGATTTTCGAATCCGAAGCATAACTGATAGTTAATTGTATCGTTCAGCGCCTCCTAATGACGATGTAACACTCAAATTGGGTCGAGATTCAATATATCGTCCTCCAGCCGACTTGCCTTCAAGGGGATATCGTTGCCACGGGCACCTTATGTGAGTCTAGATTTTCGAATCCGACGAAAAACAGATAGTTAATTGTAACATTCAGGGCCTCCTAATGACGGTGGAACACTCAAATTGCGTCGGGATCCAATACATCGTCCACCAGGCGACTTGTCTCCAAGGGTCTATTGCTGCCTAGGGCTCCATACGGTCCTTCTCCTGTGAGTCTAGATTTCCGAATCCGACTCGAAACTGATTGTTAATTGTAACGTTCAGGGCCTCCTAATGACGATGGATTTCTCAAATTGCATCGCGTTCAATACATCATCCTCCAGCCAACTTGTCTCCAACGGTCTATTGCTGCCTCGGGCACCTTATGGACGTTCTCCTGTGAGTCTAGATTTTCGAATCCGACGCAAAAATGATAGTTAATTGTAACGTTCAGGGCCTCCTACTGACGATGGAAGACTCAAATTGCGTCCAGATTCAATACTTCGGCCTCCAGCCGACTTTTCTCGAAGAGTCCGTTGCTGCCTCGGGCACCTTCTGGTCGTTCTCCTGTGACTCTAGATTTTCGAATCCGACGCATAACTGATAGTTAATTGTATCGTTCAGCGCCTCCTAATGACTCTGAAACACTCAAATTGCGTCGCAATCCAATATTTCGTCCACCAGCCGAATTGTTTCCAAGCGTCTATTGCTGCCTCGGGCACCTTATGCTCGTTCTCCTGAGAGTCTGAATTTTCGAACCCGATGCAAAAATGAATGTTAATTGTAACGATCAGCGCCTCCTAATGATGATGAAACACTCAAATTGCGTCGACATTCAATACATCGGAATCCAGCTAACTTGTCTCCAAGGGGCTGCTGCTGCCTCGCGCACCTTATGGTCGTTCTCCTGTGAGTCTAGATTTTCGAATCCGACGCAAAAATGATAGTTAATTGTAACGTTCAGGGCCTCCTAATAACGATGGAACACTCAAATTGCGTCGCGATTCAATACATCGTCCTCCAGCCAATTTGTCTCCAAGGGTCTATTGCTGCATCGGGCACCTTATGGACGTTCTCCTGTGAGTCTAGATTTTCTAATCCGCCGCAAAACTGATTGTTAATTGTAAAGTTGAGGGACTCCTAATGACGATGGAACACTCAAATTGCGTCACGATCCAATACTTCGTCCTCCAGCGGACTGGTCTCCAAGGGGATACTGCTGCTTCCGGAACCTTATGGTCCGTCTCCAGTGAGTCTAGAATTTCCAATCCGACGAAAACCTTATAGTTAATTGTAACATTCAGGGCCTCCTAGTTACGATGGAGCACTCAAATTGCGTCGAGATTCAATACATCGTAGTTCAGCCGACTTGTCTCCAAGGGTCTATAGCTGCCTCGGGCACCTTATGGTCGTTCTCCTGTGAGTCTACATTTTCAAATCCGACGCAAAAATGATAGTTAATTGTAATGTTCAGGGCCTCCTACTGACGATGGAACACTCAAATTGCGTCGAGATTCAATACATCGGCCTCCAGCCGACTTGTCTCGAAGGGTCCGTTGCTGCCTCGGGCACCTTATGTTCGTTCTCCTGTGACTGTAGATTTTCGAATCTGACGCATAACTGATAGTTAATTGTATCGTTCAGCGCCTCCTAATGACGATGGAACACTCAAATTGGGTCGAGATTCAATATATCGTCCTCCAGCCGACTTGCCTCCAAGGGGATATCGCTGCCTCGGGCACCTTATGGTCCTTATCCTGTGAGTCTAGATTTTCGAATCCGACGCGAAACTTATAGTTAATTGTAACGTTCAGGGCCTCCTAATGACGATGGAGCACTCAAATTGTGTCGCGATTCAATACATCGTCCTCCAGCGGACTGGTCTCCAAGGGGATATCGTTGCCACGGGCACCTTATGTGAGTCTAGATTTTCGAATCCGACGAAAAACTGTAATTGTAACATTCACGGCGTCCTAATGACGGTGGAACACCCAAATTGCGTCGGGATCCAATACATCGTCCACCAGGCGACTTGTCTCCAAGGGTCTATTGCTGCCTAGGGCTCCATACGGTCCTTCTGCTGTGAGTCTAGATTTTCGAATCCGACTCGAAACTGATTGTTAATTGTAACGTTCAGGGCCTCCTAATGACGATGGATTTCTCAAATTGCGTCGCGTTCAATACATCATCCTCGAGCCAACTTGTCTCCAACGGTCTATTGCTGCCTCGGGCACCTTATGGACGTTCTCCTGTGAGTCTACATTTTCAAATCCGACGCAAAAATGATAGTTAATTGTAATGTTCAGCGCCTCCTACTGACGATGGAACACTCAAATTGGGTCGAGATTCAATATATCGTCCTCCAGCCGAATTGCCTCCAAGGGGATATTGCTGCCTCGGGCACCATATGGTCCTTATCCTGTGAGTCTAGATTTTCGAATCCGACGCGAAACTTATAACTAATTGTATCGTTCAGGGCCTAATAATGACGATGGAGCACTCAAATTGTGTCGCGATTCAAAACATCGTCCTCCAGCAGATTGGTCTCCAAGGGGATTTGCTGCCTCGAGCACATTATGTTAGTCTATATTTTCGAATCCGGCGAGAAACTGATATTTAGATGTAACATTCAGGGCCTCCTAATGACTCTGAAACACTCAAATTGCGTCGCAATCCAATATTTCGTCCACCAGCCGAATTGTCTCCAAGCGTCTATTGCTGCCTCGGGCACCTTATGCTCGTTCTCCTGAGAGTCTAAATTTTCGAACCCGATGCAAAAATGAATGTTAATTGTAACGATCAGCGCCTCCTAATGATGATGAAACACTCAAATTGCGTCGACATTCAATACATCGGAATCCAGCTAACTTGTCTCCAAGGGGCTGCTGCTGCCTCGGGCACCTTATGGTCGTTCTCCTGTGAGTCTAGATTTTCGAATCCGACGCAAAAATGATAGTTAATTGTAACGTTCAGGGCCTCCTAATAACGATGGAACACTCAAATTGCGTCGCGATTCAATACATCGTCCTCCAGCCAATTTGTCTCCAAGGGTCTATTGCTGCATCGGGCACCTTATGGACGTTCTCCCGTGAGTCTAGATTTTCTAATCCGACGCAAAACTGATTGTTAATTGTAAAGTTCAGGGACTCCTAATGACGATGGAACACTCAAATTGCGTCACGATCCAATACTTCGTCCTCCAGCGGACTGGTCTCCAAGGGGATACTGCTGCTTCCGGAACCTTATGGTCCGTCTCCAGTGAGTCTAGAATTTCCAATCCGACGAAAACCTTATAGTTAATTGTAACATTCAGGGCCTCCTAGTTACGATGGAACACTCAAATTGCGTCGCGATCCAAAACATCGTCCTCCCGCCGGCTTGTCTCCAAGCGTCTATTGCTGCCTGGGGCACCTTATGATCGTTCTCCTGTAAGTCCAGATTTTCGAATCCGACGCGAAACTGATAGTTAATTGTAACGTTCAGGGCCTCAGAATGACGATGGAGCACTCAAATTGCGTCGAGATTCAATACATCGTCCTTCAGCCGGCTTGTCTCCAAGCGTCTATTGCTGCCTGGGGCACCTTATGATCGTTCTCCTGTAAGTCCAGATTTTCGAATCCGACGCGAAACTGATAGTTAATTGTAACGTTCAGCGCCTCCTAATGACGATGGAACACTCAAATTGCGTCGAGATTCAATACATCCTCCTTCAGCCGACTTGTCTCCAAGGGGATATTGCAGCCTCGGGCACCATACGGTCCTTCTCCTGTAAGTTTAGATTTTCGAATCCGACGCGAAACTGATAGTTAATTGTATCGCTCAGAGCCTCCTAATGACGATGGAGCACTCAAATTGCGTCGCGATTCAATACATTGTCCTCCAGCGGACTGGTCTCCAAGGGGATATTGCAGCTTCCGGAACCTTATGGTCCGTCTCCAGTGAGTCTAGAATTTCCAATCCGACGGGAAGCTTATAGTTAATTGTAACATCCAGGGCATCCTAGTTACGATGGAACACTCAAATTGCGCCGCGATCCAATACATCGTCCTCCAGCCGACTTGTATCAAAGCGTCTATTGCTGCCTGGGGCACCTTATGATTGTTCTCCTGAGAGTCTAGATTTACGAATCCGTTGCAAAACTCATAGTTAATTGTAACGTTCAGGGCCTCCTAACAACGATCGAACACTCAAATTGCGTCGAGTTTCAATACATCGTCATCCAGCCGACTTGTCTCCATGGGGATATTGCTGCCTGGGGCACCTTATGGTCGCTCTCCTGTGAGTCTAGATTTTCAAATCCGACGCGAAACCGATTGTTAATTGTAACGTTCAGCGCCTCCTAATGACGTTGAAACACTCAAATTGTGTCGAGAGTCAGTACATCGAACTCCAGCCGACTTGTCTACAAGGGGATATTGCCGCCTCGGGGTCCATGTGGTCCGTCTCATTTGAGTTTAGATTTTCGAATTCGACGCGAAAGTGATAGTGAATTGCAACGTTCAGGGCCTCCTATACACGATGGATCACTCAAATTGCGTCGAGATTCAATACATCGTCCTTCAGCCGACTTCTCTCCAAGGGTCTATTGCTGCCTCGTACACCTTATGGTCGTTCTCCTGTGAGTCTAGATTTTAAATGCGACGTGAAACTGATTGTTAATTGTAACATTCAGGGCCTCCTAATGACTCTGAAACACTCAAATTGCGTCGCGATCCAATATTTCGTCCACCAGCCGAATTGTCTCCGAGCGTCTATTGCTGCCTTGGGCACCTTATGGTCGTTCTCCTGTGAGTCTAGATTTTCGAACCCGACGGAAAAATGATTGTTAATTGTAACGTTCAGCGCCCCCTGTTGCCGATGGAACACTCAAATTGCGTCAAGATTCAATACATCGGAATCCAGCTAACTTGTCTCCAAGGGGCTGTTGCTGCCTCGGGCACCTTATGGTGGTTCTCCTGTGAGTCTTGATTTTCTAATCCGACGAAAAACTAATAGATAATTGTAACATTCAGGGCCTCCTATTGACGATGGAAACTCAAATTGCGTTGGGATCCGATACATCGTCCTCCAGGCGACTTGTCTCCAAGGGTCTATTGTTGCCTCGGGCACTATATGATCGTTCTCCAGTGAGTCTAGATTTTCGAACCCGACGCAAAACTGACAGTTAATTGTAACGTTCAGCGCCTCCTAATGACGATGGAATACTCAAATTGCGTCGAGATTCAATACATCGACCTCCAGCCGACCTGCCTCCAAGGGGATTTTGCTGTCTCAGGCTCCATACGGTCCTTCTCCTGTGATTCTAGATTTTCGAATCCGACGCGAAACTGATTGTTAATTGTAACGTTCAGGGCCTCCTAATGACGATGGATCTCTCAAATTGCGTCGCGATTCAATACATCGTCCTCCAGCCGACTTGTCTCCAAGGGTCTATTGCTGCCTCGGGCACCTTATGGACGTTTTCCTGTGAGTCTACATATTCTAATCCGACGCAAAACTGATAGTTAATTGTAACGTTCAGGGCCTCCTAGTTACGATGGAACACTCAAATTGCGTCGCGATCCAAATCATCGTCCTCCAGCCGACTTGTCTCCAAGCGTCTATTGCTGCCTGCGGCACCTTATGATCGTTCACCTGTAAGTCTAGATTTTCGAATCCGACCCGATAATGATAGTTAATTGTAAAGTTCAGGGCCTCATAATGACGATGGAGCACTAAAATTGCGTCGAGATTCAATACATCGTCCTTCAGCTGACTTGTCTCCAAGGGGATATTGCTGCCTCAGGCACCATACGATCCTTCTCCTGTAAGTCTAGATTTTCGAATCCGAGGCGAAACTGATAGTTCATTGTAACGTTCAGGGCCTCATAATGACGATGGAGCACTCAAATTCCGTCGCGATTCAATACATCGTCTTCCAGCGGACTGGTCTCCAAGGGGATGTTGCTGCTTCCGGAACCTTATGGTCCGTCTCCAGTGAGTCTGGATTTTCGAATCCGACGAAAAACTTATAGTTAATTGTAACATTCAGGGCCTCCTAGTTACGATGGAACACTAGGATTGTGTCGAGAGTCAATACATCGACCTCCAGCCGACTTGTCTACAAGGGGATATTGCCGCCTCGGGCACCTTATGATCGTTCACCTGTGAGTCTAGATTTTCGAATCCGATGCAAAACTCATAGTTAATTGTAACGTTCAGGGCCTCCTAATTACGATGGAACACACTAATTGCGTCGAGATTCAATATATCGTCTTCCAGCTGACTTGTTATCAAGGGGATATTACTGCCTCGGGCTCCTTATGGTCGCTCTCCTGTGAGTCTAGATTTTCAAATCCGACACGAAACTGATTGTTAATTGTAACGTTCAGGGCCTCCTAATGGCAATGGAACACTAAGATTGTGTCGAGAGTCAATACATCGACCTCCAGCCGACTTGTCTACAAGGGGGTATTCAATACATCGTCCTTCAGCCGACTTGTCTCCAAGGGTCTATTGCTGCCTCGGTCACCTTATGGTCGATCTCCAGTGAGTCTAGATTTTCTAATCCGACGCAAAACTGATTGTTAACTGTAACGTTCAGGGCCTCCTAATGACGATGGAACACTCAAATAGCATCGAGTTTCAATACATCGTCCTCCAGCCGACTTGTCTCCAATGGTCTATTCCTGCCTCGGGCACCTTATGGTCGTTCTCCTGTGAGACTAGATTTTCTAATCCGACGCAAAACTGATTGTTAATTATTACGTTCAGTTCCTCCTAATGACGATGGGACACTCAAATTGCGTCAAGATTCTATACATCGGAATCCAGATAACTTGTCTCCAAGGGGCTGTTGCTGCCTCGGGCACCTTATGGTCGTTCTCCTGTGAGTCTAGATTTTCTAATCCGACGCAAAACTGATTGTTAATTATAACGTTCAGGTCCTCCTAATGACGATGGGACACTCAAATTGCGTCAAGAGTCTATACATCGGAATCCAGCTAACTTGACTCCAAGGGGCTGTTGCTGCCTCGGGCACCTTATGGTCGTTCTCCTGTGCGTCTAGATTTTCGAATCCGACGATATACTGATAGTTAATTGTAAGGTTCATGGCCTCCTAATGACGATGCAGCACTCAAATTGCGTCGCGATTCAATACATCGTCCTCCAGCGGACTGGTCTCCAAGGGGATATTGCTGCTTCCGGAACCTTATGGTCCGTCTCCAGTGATTCTGGAATATCGAATCCGACGAAAAACTTATAGTTAATTGTAACATTCAGGGCTTCCTAGTTACGATGGATCACTCTAATTGCGTCCCGATCCAAAACATCGTCCTCCAGCCGACTTGTCTACAAGGGGATATTGCCGCCTCGGGCACCTTATGGTCGTTCACCTGTGAGTCTAGATTTTCGAATCCAATGCAAAACTCATACTTAATTGTAACGTTCAAGGCCTCCTAATTACGATGGAACACACTAATTGCGTCGAGATTTAATATATCGTCTTCCAGCTGACTTGTTTTCATGGGGATATTGCTGCCTCGGGCACCTTATGATCGTTCACCTGTGAGTCTAGATTTTCGAATCCGATGCAAAACTCATAGTTAATTGTAACGTTCAGGTCCTCCTAATGACGATGGGACACTCAAATTGCGTCAAGATTCTATACATCGGAATCCAGCTAACTTGTCTCCAAAGGGCTGTTGCTGCCTCGGGCACCTTATGGTCCTTATCCTGTCAGTCTAGATTTTCGAATCCGACGCAAAAATGATAGTTAATTGTTACGTTCAGCGACTCCTAATGACGATGGAACACTCAATTTGCGTCTTGAGTCAATACATGGACCTCCAGCCCACTTGTCTAGAAGGGGATATGCTGCCTCGGGTTCCATGTGTTCCGTGTCCTGTGAGTCTAGATTTTCGAATCCGACGATATACTGATAGTTAATTGTAAGGTTCATGGCCTCCTAATGACGATGCAGCACTCAAATTGCGTCGCGATTCAATACATCGTCCTCCAGCGGACTGGTCTCCAAGGGGATATCGTTGCCACGGTCACCTTATGTGAGTCTAGATTTTCGAATCCGACGCGAAACTGATAGTTAATTGTAACGTCAGGGTCTCCTAATGACGATGGAGCACTCAAAATGCGTCGCGATTCAATACATCGTCCTCCAGCGGACAGGTCTCCAAGGGGATATTGCTGCTTCCGGAGTCTATTTTTTCGAATCCGACGAAAAACTTATAGTTAATTGTAACATTCAGGGCCTCCTAGTTACGATGGATCACTCTAATTGCGTCCCGATCCAAAACATCGTCCTCCAGCCGACTTGCTCCAAGCGTCTATTGCTGCCTGGCGCACCTTCTGATCGTTCACATGTAAGTCTAGATTTTCGAATCACACGCGATAATGACAGTTAATTGTAACGTTCAGGGCCTAATAATGACGATGGAGCACTCTCATTGCGTCAAGATTCAATACATCGTCCTTCAGCTGACTTGTCTCCAAGGGGATATTGCTGCCTCGGGCACCATGCGGTCCTTCTCCTATAAGTCAAGATTTTCGAATCCGAAGCGAAACTGATAGTTAATTGTAACGTTCAGGGCCTCATAATGACGATGGAGAACTCAAATTCCGTCGCGATTCAATACACCGTCTTCCAGCGGACTGGTCTCCAAGGGGATATTGCTGCTTCCGGAACCTTATGGTCCGTCTCCAGTGATTCTGGATTTTCGAATCCGACGAAAAACTTATAGTTAATTGTAACATTCAGGGCCTCCTAGTTACGATGGAACACTAAGATTGTGTCGAGAGTCAATACATCGACCTCCAGCCGACTTGTCTATAAGGGGATATTGCCGCCTCGGGCACCTTATGATCGTTCACCTGTGAGTCTAGATTTTCGAATCCGATGCAAAACTCATAGTTAATTGTAACGTACAGGGCCTCCTAATTACGATGGAACACTCTAATTGCGTCGAGATTCAATATATCGCCTTCCAGCTGACTAGTTTTCATTGGGATATTGCTGCCTCGGGCTCCTTATGGTCGCTCACCTGTGAGTCTAGATTTTCAAATCCGACACGAAACTGATTGTTAATTGTAACGTTCAATGCCTCCAAATGGCGATGGAACACTAAGATTGTGTCGAGAGTCAATACATCGACCTCCAGCAGACTTGTCTACAAGGGGATATTGCCGCCTCGGGCTCCATGTGGTCCGTCTCCTGTGAGTCTAGATTTTCGAATCCGACGCGAAACTGATAGTTAATTGTAACGTTCAGGGTCTCCTAAGACGATGGAGCACTCAAAATGCGTCGCAATTCAATACATCGTCCTCCAGCGGCCTGGTCTCCAAGGGGATATTGCTGCTCATGGAACCTTATGGTCCGTCACCAGTGAGTCTAGATTTTCGAATCCGACGAAAAACTTATAGTTAATTGTAACGTTCAGGGCCTCCTAAAGACGATGGAACACTCAAATATCGTCGAGATTCAATACATCGTCCTTCAGGCGACTTGTCTCCAAGGGTCTATTGCTGCCTCGGGCACCTTATGGACGCTCTCCTGTGAGTCTAGATTTTCCAAACCGACGCAAAACCGATTGTTAATTGTAACGTACAGGGCCTCAAAATGACGATGGAGCACTCAAATTCCGTCGCGATTCAATACATCGTCTTCCAGCGGACTTGTCTCCAAGGGGATTTTGCTGCTTCCGGAACCTTATGGTCCGTCTCCAGTGAGTCTGGATTTTCGAATCCGACGAAAAACTTATAGTTAATTGTAACATTCAGGGCGTCCTATTTACGATGGAACACTAAGATTATGTCGAGAGTCAATACATCTACCTCCAGCCGATTTGTCTACAAGGGGATATTGCCGCCTCGGGCACCTTATGATCGTTCCACTGTGAGTCTAGATTCTCGAATCCGATGCAAAACTCATAGTTAATTGTAACGCTCAGGGCCTCCTAATTACGATGGAACACTCTAATTGCGTCGAGATTCAATATATCGTCTTCCAGCTGACTTGTTTTCATGGGGATTTTGCTGCCTCGGGCTCTTTATGGTCGCTCTCCTGTGAGTCTAGATTTTCAAATCCGACGCGAAACTGATTGTTAATTGTAACGTTCAGGGCCTCCAAATGACGATGGAACACTCAAATTGCGTCGCGATCCAATCCATCGTCCTCCAGCGGACTGGCCTCCAAGGGGATACTGCTGCTTCCGGAACCTTAAGGTCCGTGTCCAGTGAGTTTAGAATTTCCAATCCGACGAAAAACTTATAGATAATTGTAACAATCAGGGCCTCCTAGTTACGATGGAACACGCTAATTGCGTCCCGATCCAAAACATCGTCCTCCAGCCGACTTGCTCCAAGCGTCTATTGCTGCCTGGTGCACCTTATGATCGTTCACCTGTAAGTCTAGAATTTCGAATCAGACGCGATAATGACAGTTAATTGTAACGTTCAGGGCCTAATAATGACGATGGAGCACTCAAATTGCGTCAAGATTCAATACATCGTCCTTCAGCTGACTTGTCTCCAAGGGGATATTGCTGCCTCGGGCACCATACGGTCCTTCTCCTATAAGTCAAGATTTTCGAATCTGATGCAAAACTCATAGTTAATTGTAACGTACAGGGCCTCCTAATTACGATGGAACACTCTAATTGCGTCGAGATTCAATATATCGTCTTCCAGCTGACTTGTTTTCATTGGGATATTGCTAGCTCGGGCTCCTTATGGTCGCTCACCTGTGAGTCTAGATTCTCAAATCCGACGCGAAACTGATTGTTAATTGTAACGTTCATTGCCTCCAAATGACGATGGAACACTAAGATTGTGTCGAGAGTCAATACATCGACCTCCAGCCGACTTGTCTACAAGGGGATATTGCCGCCTCGGGCTCCATGTGGTCCGTCTCCTGTGAGTCTAGATTTTCGAATCCGACGCGAAACTGATAGTTAATTGTAATGTTCAGGGTCTCCAAAAGACGATGGAACACTCAAATTGCGTCAATATTCAATACATCGGCCTCCAGCCAACTTGTCTCCAAGAGTCTGTTGCTGCCTCGGGCACCTTATGGTCGTTCTCCTGTGAGTCTAGATTTTCGAATCCGACGCAAAAATGATTCTTAATTGTAATGTTCAGGGCCTCCTAATGACGATGGAACACTCAAATTGCGTCGCGATTCAATACATCGTCCTCCAGCCGACTTGTCTCCAAGAGGATATTGCTGCCTCGGGCACCATATGGTCCTTATCCTGTGGGTCTAGATTTTTAAATCCGACGCGAAACTGATTGTTAATTGTAACGATCAGGGCCTCCTAATGACGATGGAACACTCAAATTTCGTCGCGATCCAATACATCGTCCTCCAGCGGACTGGTCTCCAAGGGGATACTACTGCTTCCGGAACCTTATGGTCCGTCTCCAGTGAGTCTAGAATATCCAATCCGACGAAAAACTTATAGTTAATTGTAACATTCAGGGCCTCCTAGTTACGATGGAACACTCAAATTGCGTCGCGATCCAAAACATCGACCTCCAGCCGACTTGTCTCCAAGCGTCTATTGCTGCCTATGATCGTTCACCTGTAAGTCTAGATTTTCGAATCCGACGCGATAATGATAGTTAATTGTAACGTTTAGGGCTTCAAAATGACGATGGAGCACTCAAATTCCGTCGCGATTCAATACATCGTCTTCCAGCGGACTTGTCTCCAAGGGGATATTGCTGCTTCCGGAACCTTATGGTCCGTCTCCAGTGAGTCTAGATTTTCGAATCCGACGAAAAGCTTATATTTAATTGTAACGATCAGGGCCTCCTAAAGACGATGGAACACTCAAATTGCGTCGAGATTCAATACATCGTCTTCCAGCCGACTTGTTCCTAGGGGGTATTGCTGCCTCGGGCACCGTATGGTCCTTCTCCTGTGAGTCTAGAATTTCGAATCCGACGCGAAACTGATAGTTAATTGTATCGTTCAGGGCCTCCTAATGACGATGGAGCACTCAAATTGCGTCGCGATTCAATACATCGTCCTCCAGCGGACTGGTCTCCTAGGGGATATTGCTGAGTCGGGCACCTTATGGTCCGTCTCCAGTGAGTCTAGATTTTTGAATCCGACGAAAAACTGATAGTTAATTGTAACATTCAGGGCCTCCTAATGACGATGGATCATTCAAATTGCCTCGAGAGTCAATACATCGTTTTCCAGCCGACTTGTCTGAAGGGTCTATTGCTGCCACGGGCACCTTATGTTCGTTCTCCTGAGTTTCTAGATTTTTGAATTCGACGCAAAAATGATAGTTAATTGTAACATTCAGGGCCTTCTAATGACGATGGAACACTCAAATTGCGTCGAGATTCAATACATCGGCATTCAGACGATTTGTCTACAAGGGTCTATTGCTGCCTCGGGCACCTTATAGTCGTTCCCCTGTGAGTCTAGATTTTAGAATCCGACGAAAAACTGATAGTTAATTGTTATGTTCCGCGCCTCCTATCGACGATGGATCACTCAAATTGCGTCGAGGTTTAATACATCGACCTCCAGCCGACTTGCCTTGAAGGGGATATTGCTACCTCGGACACCATATGGTCCTTTACCTGTGAGTCTAGAATTTTGAATCCGACGCAAAAATGGTAGTTAATTGCAACTTTCAGCACCTCCTAATGACGATGGAACACTCAAATTGCGTCGAGATTCACTACATCGTACTCCTGCCGACTTGTCTCCAGAGGGATATCGCTGCCTCGGGCACCACATGGTTCGTCTCCGGTGATTCTACGTATTCGAATGCGACGCAAAACTGATAGTTAATTGTAACGTTCAGCGCCTCCTACTGACGATGGAACACTCAAATTGCGTCGAGATTCAATATATCGTCCTTCAGCCGACTAGTCTCCAAGGGTTTATTGCTGCCTCGGGCACCTAATGGTCGTTCTCCTGTGAGCATAGATTTTCTAATCCGATGCAAAACTGATTGTTAATTGTAACGTTCAGGGCCTCCTAATGACGATGGAACACTCAAATTGCGTCGAGAGTGAATACATCGTCCTCCAGCCGACTTGTCTCCAAAGGTCTATTGGTGCCTCGGGCACCTTATGGTCGTTCTCCTGTGAGTCTAGATTTTCATATCCGACGCATAACTGATAGTTAATTGTAACGTTCAGGGCCTCCTAAAGACGATGGAACACTGAAATTGCGTCGAGATTCTATACATCGTCCTTCAGCCGACTTGTCTCCAAGGCTCCATTGCTGCCTCGGGCACCTTATGATCATTCTCCTGTGAGTCTAGATTTTCGAATCCGACGCTAAACTGATAGTTAATTCTAACGTTCAGGGCCTCCTAATGACGATGGAACACTCAAACTGCGTCAGGATCCGATACATCGTCCTCCAGGCGACTTGTCTCCAAGGGTCTATTGCTGCCTCGGGCACTATATGATCGTTCTCCTGTGAGTCTAAATTTTCTAATCCGACGCAAAACTGATTGTTAATTGTAACGTTCAGGGCCTCCTAATGACGATGGAGCACTCAAATTGCGTCGCGATTCAATACATCGTCCTCCAGCGGACTGGTCTCCTAGGGGATATTGCTGATTCGGGCACCTTATGGTCCGTCTCCAGTGAGTCTAGATTTTCGAATCCGACGAAAAACTGATAGTTAATTGTAACATTCAGGGCCTCAAAATGACGATGGAACACTCAAATTGCGTCGAGAGTCAATACATCGACCTCCAGCGGACTGGTCTCCAAGGGGATATTGCTGCCTAGGGCTGCTTATGGTCGCTCTACTGTGAGTACATTTTCGAATCCGACGCGAAACTGATTGTTAATTGTAACGATGAGGGCCTCCTAATGACGATGGAACACTCAAATTGCGTCGCGATCCAATACATCGTCCTCCAGCGGACTGGTCTCCAAGTGGATACTGCTGCTTCCGGAACCTTATGGCCCGTCTCCAGTGAGTCTAGAATTTCCAATCCGACGAAAAACTTATAGTTAATTGTAACATTCAGGGCCTCCTAGTTACGATGGAACACTCTAATTGCGTCCCGATCCAAAACATCGTCCTCCAGCCGACTTGCTCCAAGCGTCTATTGCTGCCTGGTGCACCTTATGAACGTTCACCTGTAAGTCTAGATTTTCGAATCACACCCGATAATGACAGCTAATTGTATCGTTCAGGGCCTAATAATGACGATGGAGCACTCAAATTGCGTCAAGATTCAATACATCGTCCTTCAGCTGACTTGTCTCCAAGGGGATATTGCTGCCTCGGGCACCACACGGTCCTTCTCCTATAAGTCAAGATTTTCGAATCCGAAGCGAAACTGATAGTTAATTGTAACGTTCAGTGCCTCCTAATGACGATGGAACACTTAAATAGCATCGAGTGTCAATACATCGTTCTCCAGCGGACTGGTCTCCAAGGGGATATCGTTGCCACGGTCACCTTATGTGAGTCTAGATTTTCGAATCCGACGAAAAACTGATAGATAATTGTAACATTCAGGGCCTCCTAATAACGAGGGAAACTCAAATTGCGTCGGGATCCGATACATCGTCCTCCAGGCGACTTGTCTCCAAGGGGATATTGCTTCCTCGGGCACCATACGGTCCTTCTCCTATAAGTCAAGATTTTCGAATCCGATGCGAAACTGTTAGTTAATTGTAAGGTTCAGGGCCTCATAATGACGATGGAGCACTCAAATTCCGTCGCGATTCAATACACCGTCTTCCAGCGGACAGGTCTCCAAGGGGATATTGCTGCTTCCGGAACCTTATGGTCCGTCTCCAGTGATTCTGGATTTTCGAATCCGACGAAAAACTTATAGTTAATTGTAACATTCAGGGCCTCCTAGTTACGATGGAACACTAAGATTGTGTCGAGAGTCAATACATCGACCTCCAGCCGACTTGTCTATAAGGGGATATTGCCGCCTCGGGCACCTTATGATCGTTCACCTGTGAGTCTAGATTTTCGAATCCGATGCAAAACTCATAGTTAATTGTAACGTACAGGGCCTCCTAATTACGATGGAACACTCTAATTGCGTCGAGATTCAATATATCGCCTTCCAGCTGACTAGTTTTCATTGGGATATTGCTGCCTCGGGCTCCTTATGGTCGCTCACCTGTGAGTCTAGATTTTCAAATCCGACACGAAACTGATTGTTAATTGTAACGTTCAATGCCTCCAAATGGCGATGGAACACTAAGATTGTGTCGAGAGTCAATACATCGACCTCCAGCAGACTTGTCTACAAGGGGATATTGCCGCCTCGGGCTCCATGTGGTCCGTCTCCTGTGAGTCTAGATTTTCGAATCCAACGCGAAACTGATAGTTAATTGTAACGTTCAGGGTCTCCTAAGACGATGGAGCACTCAAAATGCGTCGCAATTCAATACATCGTCCTCCAGCGGCCTGGTCTCCAAGGGGATATTGCTGCTTCCGGAACCTTATGGTCCGTCACCAGTGAGTCTAGATTTTCGAATCCGACGAAAAACTTATAGTTAATTGTAACGTTCAGGGCCTCCTAAAGACGATGGAACACTCAAATATCGTCGAGATTCAATACATCGTCCTTCAGGCGACTTGTCTCCAAGGGTCTATTGCTGCCTCGGGCACCTTATGGACGCTCTCCTGTGAGTCTAGATTTTCCAAACCGACGCAAAACCGATTGTTAATTGTAACGTACAGGGCCTCAAAATGACGATGGAGCACTCAAATTCCGTCGCGATTCAATTCATCGTCTTCCAGCGGACTTGTCTCCAAGGGGATTTTGCTGCTTCCGGAACCTTATGGTCCGTCTCCAGTGAGTCTGGATTTTCGAATCCGACGAAAAACTTATAGTTAATTGTAACATTATGGGCGTCCTATTTACGATGGAACACTAAGATTATGTCGAGAGTCAATACATCTACCTCCAGCCGAATTGTCTACAAGGGGATATTGCCGCCTCGGGCACCTTATGATCGTTCACCTGTGAGTCTAGATTCTCGAATCCGATGCAAAACTCATAGTTAATTGTAACGCTCAGGGCCTCCTAATTACGATGGAACACTCTAATTGCGTCGAGATTCAATATATCGTCTTCCAGCTGACTTGTTTTCATGGGGATTTTGCTGCCTCGGGCTCTTTATTGTCGCTCTCCTGTGAGTCTAGATTTTCAAATCCGACGCGAAACTGATTGTTAATTGTAACGTTCAGGGCCTCCAAATGACGATGGAACACTCAAATTGCGTCGCGATCCAATCCATCGTCCTCCAGCGGACTGGCCTCCAAGGGGATACTGCTGCTTCCGGAACCTTAAGGTCCGTGTCCAGTGAGTTTAGAATTTCCAATCCGACGAAAAACTTATAGATAATTGTAACAATCAGGGCCTCCTAGTTACGATGGAACACGCTAATTGCGTCCCGATCCAAAACATCGTCCTCCAGCCGACTTGCTCCAAGCGTCTATTGCTGCCTGGTGCACCTTATGATCGTTCACCTGTAAGTCTAGAATTTCGAATCAGACGCGATAATGACAGTTAATTGTAACGTTCAGGGCCTAATAATGACGATGGAGCACTCAAATTGCGTCAAGATTCAATACATCGAACTTCAGCTGACTTGTCTCCAAGGGGATATTGCTGCCTCGGGCAGCATACGGTCCTTCTCCTATAAGTCAAGATTTTCGAATCTGATGCAAAACTCATAGTTAATTGTAACGTACAGGGCCTCCTAATTACGATGGAACACTCTAATTGCGTCGAGATTCAATATATCGTCTTCCAGCTGACTTGTTTTCATTGGGATATTGCTAGCTCGGGCTCCTTATGGTCGCTCACCTGTGAGTCTAGATTCTCAAATCCGACGCGAAACTGATTGTTAATTGTAACGTTCAATGCCTCCAAATGACGATGGAACACTAAGATTGTGTCGAGAGTCAATACATCGACCTCCAGCCGACTTGTCTACAAGGGGATATTGCCGCCTCGGGCTCCATGTGGTCCGTCTCCTGTGAGTCTAGATTTTCGAATCCGACGCGAAACTGATAGTTAATTTTACCGTCCAGTGCTGGAGCACTCAAATTGCGTCGCGATTCAATACATCGTCCTCCAGCGGACTGGTCTCCAAGGGGATATTGCTGCTTCCGGAACCTTATGGTCCGTCTCCACTGAGTCTAAATTTTCGAATCCGACGAAAAACTTATAGTTAATTATAACATACATGGCCTCCTAGTTACGATGGAACACTCAAATTGCGTCGCGATCCAATACATCGTACTCCAGCGGACTGGTCTCCAAGGGGATACTACTGCTTCCGGAACCTTATGGTCCGTCTCCAGTGAGTCTAGAATATCCAATCCGACGAAAAACTTATAGTTAATTGTAACATTCAGGGCCTCCTAGTTACGATGGAACACTCAAATTGCGTCGCGATCCAAAACATCGACCTCCAGCCGACTTGTCTCCAAGCGTCTATTGCTGCCTATGATCGTTCACCTGTAAGTCTAGATTTTCGAATCCGACGCGATAATGATAGTTAATTGTAACGTTTAGGGCTTCAAAATGACGATGGAGCACTCACATTCCGTCGCGATTCAATAAATCGTCTTCCAGCGGACTTGTCTCCAAGGGGATATTGCTGCTTCCGGAACCTTATGGTCCGTCTCCAGTGAGTCTAGATTTTCGAATCCGACGAAAAGCTTGTATTTAATTGTAACGATCAGGGCCTCCTAAAGACGATGGAACACTCAAATTGCGTCGAGATTCAATACATCGTCTTCCAGCCGACTTGTTCCTAGGGGGTATTGCTGCCTCGGGCACCGTATGGTCCTTCTCCTGTGAGTCTAGAATTTCGAATCCGACGCGAAACTGATAGTTAATTGTATCGTTCAGGGCCTCCTAATGACGATGGAGCACTCAAATTGCGTCGCGATTCAATACATCGTCCTCCAGCGGACTGGTCTCCTAGGGGATATTGCTGAGTCGGGCACCTTATGGTCGTTCTCCTGTGAGTCTAGATATTCGAATTCGATGCAAAACTCATAGTTAATTGTAACATTCAGGGCCTCCTAATAACGATGGAAAACACAAATTGCGTCGAGACTCAATACATCGTCCTCCAGCGGACTGGTCTCCAAGGGGATATTGCTGCCTAGGGCTCCTTATGGTCGCTCTACTGTGAGTAGATTTTCGAATCCGACTCGAAACTGGTTGTTAATTGTAACGTTCAGCGCCTCCTATTGACGATGGAACACTCAAATTGCGTCGAGATTCAATACATCGACCTCCAGCCGACGTGACTACAAGGGGATATTGCCGCCTCGGGCTCCATGTGGTCCGTCTCCTGTGAGTCTAGATTTTCGAATCAGACGCGAAACTGATAGTTAATTGTAACGTTCAGGGACTCCTAATGACGATGGGTCACTCAAATTGCGTCGAGATGCAATACATCGTCCTTCAGCCGACTTGTCTCCAAAAGTCAATTGCTGCCTCGGGCTTCTTATGGTCGTTCTCCTATGAGTCTAGATTTTGAATCCGGCGCAAAACAGTTAGTTAATTGTAACGATCAGGGCCTCATAATGACGCAGGAACACTCAAATTGCGTCGAGATTCAATACATCGTCTTCCAGCCGACTTGTCTCCAAGGGGATATTGCTGCCTCGGGCACCATACGGTCCTTCTCCTGTAAGTTTAGATTTTCGAATCCGACGCGAAACTGATAGTTAATTGTACCGTTCAGGGCCTCCTAATGACGCTGGAGCACTCAAATTGCGTCGCGATTCAATACATCGTCCTCCAGCGGACTGGTCTCCAAAGGATATTGCTGTTTCCGGAACCTTATGGTCCGTCTCCAATGAGTCTATATTTTCGAATCCGACGAAAAACTTATAGTTAATTGTAACATTCAGGTCCTCCTAGTTACGATGGAACACTCAAATTGCGTCGAGAGTCAATACATCGTCCTTCAGCCGACTTGTCTCCAAGGGGATATTGCTGCCTCGGGCACCGTATGGTCCTTCTTCTGTGGGTCTAGACTTTCTAATCCGACGCGAAACTGATAGTTAATTGTAACGATCAGGGCCTCCTAATGACGATGGAGCACTCAAATTGCGTCGCGATTCAATACATCGTCCTCCAGCGGACTGGTCTCCTAAGGGATATTGCTGAGTCGGGCACCTTATGGTCCGTCTCCAGTGAGTCTAGATTTTCGAATCCGACGAAAAACTGATAGTTAATTGTAACATTAAGGGCCTCCTAATGACGATGGATAATTCAAATTGCCTCGAGAGTCAGTACATCGTTTCCCAGCCGACTTGTCTGAAGGGTCTATTGCTGCCTCGGGCACCTTATGTTCGTTCTCCTGAGTGTCTAGAATTTCGAATCCGATTGCAAAAATGATAGTTAATTGTAACGTTCAGGGCCTTCTAATGACGATGGAACACTCAAATTGCGTCGAGATTCAATACATCGTCCTTCAGCCGACTTGTCTCCAAGGGGATATTGCTGCCTCGGGCACCATACGGTCCTTCTCCTGTTAGTTTAGATTTTCGAATCCGACGCGAAACTGATAGTTAATTGAACCGTTCAGGGCCTCCTCATGACGCTGGAGCACTCTAATTGCGTCGCGATCCAATACATCGTCCTCCAGCGGACTGGTCTCCAAGGGGATACTGCTGCTTCCGGAACCTTAAGGTCCGTCTCCAGTAGGTCTAGAATTTCCAATGCGACGAAAAACTTATAGTTAATTGTAACATTCAGGGCCTCCTAGTTACGGTGGAACACTCAAATTGCTTCGCGATCCTAAACATCGTCCTCCAGCCGATTTGTCTCCAAGCGTCTATTGCTGCTTGGGGCACCTTATTATGATCGTTCACCTGTAAGTCTAGATTTTCTAATCCGACGAGATAATGATAGTTGATTGTAACGTTCAGGGCCTCAAAATGACGATGGAGCACTAAAATTCCGTCGCGATTCAATACATCGTCTTCCAGCGGACTTGTCTCCAAGGGGATATTGCTGCTTCCGGAACCTTATGGTCCGATTCCACTGAGTCTGGATTTTCGAATCCGACGAAAATCTTATAGTTAATTGTAACATTCAGGGCGTCCTATTTACGATGGAACACTAAGATTGTGTCGAGAGTCAATACATCGACCTCCAGCCGACATGTCTACAAGGGGATATTGCCGCCTCGGGCTCCATGTGGTCCGTCTCCTGTGAGTCTAGATTTTCGAATCCGACGCGAAACTGATAGTTAATTGTACCGTCCAGGGCTGGAGCACTCAAATTGCGTCGCGATTCAATACATCGTCCTCCAGCGGACTGGTCTCCAAGGGGATATTGCTGCTTCCGGAACCTTATGGTCCGTCTCCACTGAGTCTATATTTTCGAATCCGACGAAAAACTTATAGTTAATTATAACATACATGGCCTCCTAGTTACGATGGAACACTCAAATTGCGTCGCGATCCAATACATCGTACTCCAGCGGACTGGTCTCCAAGGGGATACTGCTGCTTCCGTAACCTTAAGGTCCGTCTCCAGTGAGGCTAGAATTTCCAATCCGACGAAAAACTTATAGTTAATTGTAACATTCAGGGCGCCTTATTTACGATGGAACACTAAGATTGTGTAGAGAAACAATACATCGACCTCCAGCCGATTTGTCTACAAGGGGATATTGCCGCCTCGGGCACCTTATGATCGTTCACCTGTGAGTCTAGATTTTCGAATCCGATGCAAAACTCATAGTTAATTGTAACGTTCAGGGACTCCTAATTACGATGGAACACTCTAATTGCGTCGAGATTCAATATATCGTCTTCCAGCTGACTTGTTTTGATGGGGATATTGCTGCCTATGGCTCCTTATGGTCGCTCTGCTGTGAGTCTAGATTTTCAAATCCGACACGAAACTGATTGTTAATTGTAACGTTCAGGGCCTCCTAATGACGATGGAACACTAAGATTGTGTTGAGAGTCAATACATCGACCTCCAGCCAACTTGTCTACAAGGGGATATTGCCGCCTCAGGCTCCATGTGGTTAGTCTCCTGTGAGTCTTAATTTTCGAATCCGACGCGAAACTGATAGTTAATTGAAATTTTCATGGCCTCCTAAAGACGATGGAACACTCAAATTGCGTCGCGATTCAATACATCGTCCTCCAGCGTACTGGTCTCCAAGGTCATATTGCTGCTTCCGGACCTTATGGTCCGTCTCTAGTGAGTCTAGATTTTCGAATCCGACGAAAAACTTATAGTCAATTGTATCATTCAGGTCCTCCTAGTTACGATGGAACACTCAAATTGCGTCGAGAGTCAATACATCGTCCTCCAGCCGATTTGCCTCCAAAGGTCTATTGCTGCCTCGGGCACCTTATGGTCCTTCTCCTGTGAGTCCAGATTTTCGAATCCGACTCAAAAATGATAGTTAATTGTAATGTTCAGCGCCTCCTAATGACGATGGAACACTCATACTGCGTCGAGATTCAATACATCGTCCTCCATCCGACCTGTATCCAAGGGGATATTGCTGTCACGAGCAAAATATGAAATTCTCCTGTGAGTAGATTTTCGAATCCGACGCTAAAATGATAGTTAATGGTAACGTTCAGCGCCGCTTAATGACGAAGGAACACTCAAATTGCGTCAAGATTCAATACATCGTCCTTCAGCCGACTTGTCTCCAAGGGGATATTGCTGCCTCGGGCACCATACGGTCCTTCTCCTGTAAGTTTAGATTTTCGAATCCGACGCGAAACTGATAGTTAATTATACCGATCAGGGCCTCGTAATGACGCTGGAGCACTCAAATTGCGTCGCGATTCAATACATAGTCCTCCAGCGGACTGGTCTCCAAGGGAACTTTATGGTCCGTCTCCAGTGAGTCTACATTTTTGAATCCGACATAGTTAATTATAACATACATGGCCTCCTGGTTACGATGGAGCACTCAAATTGCGTCGCGATCCAATACATCGTCGTCCAGCCGACTTGTCTCCAAGCGTCTAATGCTGCCTGGGGCACCTTATGATCGTTCTCCTGTGAGTCTAGATATTCGAATTCGATGCAAAACTCATAGTTAATTGTAACATTCAGGGCCTCCTAATAACGATGGAAAACACAAATTGCGTCGAGATTCAATATATCGTCTTCTAGCCGACTTGTCTCCATGGCGATATTGCTGTGTCGGGCTTCTTATGGTCGCTCTCCTGTGAGTCTAGATTTTCAAATCCGACCAGAAACTGATTGTTAATTGTAACGTTCAGCGCCTTCTAATGACGATGAAACACTCTAATTGTGTCGAGAGTCAATACATCTACCTCCAGCTGACTTGTCTACATGGGGATATTGCCGCCTCGGGCTCCATGTGGTCCGTGTCCTGTGAGTCTAGATTTTCGAATTCCACGCGAAATTAATTGTTAATTGTAACTTTCAGTGCCTCCTAAAGACGATGGAACACTCAAATTGCGTCGAGATTCAATACATCGTCCTTCAGCCGGCTTCTCTCCAAGGGTCTATTGCTGCCTCGGACACCTTATGGTCGTTCTCCTGTGAGTCTAGATTTTCGAATCCGACTCGAAACTGATAGTTGATTGTAACGTCAGGGCCTCCTAATGACGATGGAAAACACAAATTGCGTCGAGATTCAATACATCATCCTTCAGCCGACTAGTCTCCAAGGGTCTATTGCTGCCTCGGGCACCTTATGGTCGTTCTCCTGTGAGTCTAAATTTTCTAATCCGACGCAAAACGTTCAGGGCCTCAAAATGACGATGGAACACTCAAATTGCGTCGAGATTCAATACATCGTCTTCCAGCCGACTTGTTCCTAGGGGGTATTGCTGCCTCGGGCACCGTATGGTCCTTCTCCTGTGAGCCTAGACTTTCGAATCCGACGCGAAACTGATTGTTAATTGTATCGTTCAGGGCCTCCTAATGACGATGGAGCACTCAAATTGCGTCGCGATTCAATACATCGTCCTCCAGCGGACTGGTCTCCTAGGGGTTAAAGCTGAGTCGGGCACCTTATGGTCCGTCTCCAGTGAGTCTAGATTTTCGAATCCGACGAAAAACTGATAGTTAATTGTAACATTCAGGGCCTCCTAATGACGATGGATCATTCAAATTGCCTCGAGAGTCAATACATCGTTTTCCAGCCGACTTGTCTGAAGGGTCTATTGCTGTCTCGGGCACCTTATGTTCGTTCTCCTGAGTTTCTAGATTTTCGAATCCGACGCAAAAATGATAGTTAATTGTAACGCTCAGGGCCTTCTAATGACGATGGAACACTCAAATTGCGTCGAGATTAAATACATCGGCATTCAGACGATTTGTCTACAAGGGTCTATTGCTGCCTCGGGCACCTAATAGTCGTTCCCCTGTGAGTCTAGATTTTAGAATCCGACGAAAAACTGATAGTTAATTGTTATGTTCCGGGCCTCCTATCGACGATGGATCACTCAAATTGCGTCGAGATTCAATACATCGACCTCCAGCCGACTTGCCTTGAAGGGGATATTGCTGCCTCGGGCACCTTATGGTCGTTCTCCTGTGAGTCTAGATTTTCTAATCCGATGCAAAACTGATTGTTAATTGTAACGTTCAGGGCCTCCTAATGACGATGGAACACTCAAATTGCGTCGAGAGTGAATACATCGTCCTCCAGCCGACTTGTCTCCAAAGGCCTATCGCTGCCTCGGGCACCTTATGGTCGTTCTCCTGTGAGTCTAGATTTTCATATCCGACGCATAACTGATAGTTAATTGTAACATTAAGGGCCTCCTAATGACGATGGATAATTCAAATTGCCTCGAGAGTCAGTACATCGTTTCCCAGCCGACTTGTCTGAAGGGTCTATTGCTGCCTCGGGCACCTTATGTTCGTTCTCCTGAGTGTCTAGAATATCGAATCCGATTGCAAAAATGATAGTTAATTGTAACGTTCAGGGCCTCCTAAAGACGATGGAACACTGAAATTGCGTCGAGATTCTATACATCGTCCTTCAGCCGACTTGTCTCCAAGGCTCCATTGCTGCCTCGGGCACCTTATGATCATTCTCCTGTGAGTCTAGATTTTCGAATCCGACGCTAAACTGAGAGTTAATTCTAACGTTCAGGTCCTCCTAATGACGATGGAACACTCAAACTGCGTCAGGATCCGATACATCGTCCTCCAGGCGACTTGTCTCCAAGGGTCTATTGCTGCCTCGGGCACTATATGATCGTTCTCCTGTGAGTCTAAATTTTCTAATCCGACGCAAAACTGATTGTTAATTGTAACGTTCAGGGCCTCAAAATGACGATGGAACACTCAAATTGCGTCGCGATTCAATACATCGTCCTCCAGCGGACTGGTCTCCTAGGGGATATTGCTGAGTCGGGCACCTTATGGTCCGTCTCCAGTGAGTCTAGATTTTCGAATCCGACGAAAAACTGATAGTTAATTGTAACATTCAGGGCCTCCTAATGACGATGGATCATTCAAATTGCCTCGAGAGTCAATACATCGTTTTCCAGCCGACTTGTCTGAAGGGTCTATTGCTGCCTCGGGCACCTTATGTTCGTTCTCCTGAGTTTCTAGATTTTCGAATCCGACGCAAAACTGATTGTTAATTGTAACGTTCAGGGCCTCAAAATGACGATGGAACACTCAAATTGCGTCGAGATTCAATACATCGTCTTCCAGCCGACTTGTTCCTAGGGGGTATTGCTGCCTCGGGGACCGTATGGTCCTTCTCCTGTGAGCCTAGACTTTCGAATCCGACGCGAAACTGATTGTTAATTGTATCGTTTAGGGCCTCAAAATGACGATGGAGCACTCAAATTCCGTCGCGATTCAATACATCGTCTTCCAGCGGACTTGTCTCCAAGGGGATATTGCTGCTTCCGGAACCTTATGGTCCGTCTCCAGTGAGTCTAGATTTTCGAATCCGACGAAAAGCTTATATTTAATTGTAACGATCAGGGCCTCCTAAAGACGATGGAACACTCAAATTGCGTCGAGATTCAGTACAACGTCCTTCAACCGACTTGTCTCTAAGGGGATATTGCCGCCTAGGGTACATGTGGTCCGTCTCCCGTGAGTCTAGATTTTCGAATCCGATGCAAAACTCATAGTTAATTGTAGCGTTCAGGGCCTCCTAAAAACGATGGAGCATTCAAATTGCGTCGAGATTCAATACATCGTCTTCAAGCCGACTTGTCTCCATGGGGATATTGCTGCCTAGGGCTCCTTATGGTCTCTCTCCTGTGAGTCTAGATTTTCAAATCCGACGCGAAACTGAAAGTTAATTGTAATGTTCAGCGCCTCCTAATTACGATGGAACACTCAAACTGCGTCGAGACTCAATACATCGTCCTCCATCCGACCTGAATCCAAGGTGATATTGCTGTCACGAGCACAATATGAAATTCTCCTGTGAGTAGATTTTCGAATCCGACGCTAAAATTATAGTTAATTGTAACGTTCAGCGCCGCTTAAAGACGAAGGAACACTCAAATTGCGTCGAGATTCAATACATCGTCCTTCAGCCGACTTGTCTCCAAGGGGATATTGCTGCCTCGGGCACCATACGGTCCTTCTCCTGTAAGTTTAGATTTTCGAATCCGACGCGAAACTGATAGTTAATTGTACCGATCAGGACCTCGTAATGACACTGGAGCACTCAAATTGCGTCGCGATTCAATACATCGTCCTCCAGCGGACTGGTCTCCAAGGGGATATTGCTGCTTCCGGAACGTTATGCTCCGTCTCCAGTGGGTCTACAATTTTGAATCCGACGAAAATCTTATAGTTAATTATAACATACATGGACTCCTGGTTACGATGGAGGACTCAAATTGCGTCGCGATCCAATACATCGTCGTCCAGCCGACTTGTCTCCAAGCGTCTATTGCTGCCTGGGGCACCTTATGATCGTTCTCCTGTGAGTCTAGATATTCGAATTCGATGCAAAACTCATAGTTAATTGTAACATTCAGGGCCTCCTAATAACGATGGAAAACACAAATTGCGTCGAGACTCAATACATCGTCCTCCAGCGGACTGGTCTCCAAGGGGATATTGCTGCCTAGGGCTCCTTATGGTCGCTCTACTGTGAGTAGATTTTTGAATCCGACTCGAAACTGGTTGTTAATTGTAACGTTCAGCGCCTCCTATTGACGATGGAACACTCAAATTGCGTCGAGATTCAATACATCGACCTCCAGCCGACGTGACTACAAGGGGATATTGCCGCCTCGGGCTCCATGTGGTCCGTCTCCTGTGAGTCTAGATTTTCGAATCAGACGCGAAACTGATAGTTAATTGTAACGTTCAGGGACTCCTAATGACGATGGGTCACTCAAATTGCGTCGAGATGCAATACATCGTCCTTCAGCCGACTTGTCTCCAAAAGTCAATTGCTGCCTCGGGCTTCTTATGGTCGTTCTCCTATGAGTCTAGATTTTGAATCCGGCGCAAAACAGTTACTTAATTGTAACGATCAGGGCCTCATAATGACGCAGGAACACTCAAATTGCGTCGAGATTCAATACATCGTCTTCCAGCCGACTTGTCTCCAAGGGGATATTGCTGCCTCGGGCACCATACGGTCCTTCTCCTGTAAGTTTAGATTTTCGAATCCGACGCGAAACTGATAGTTAATTGTACCGTTCAGGGCCTCCTAATGACGCTGGAGCACTCAAATTGCGTCGCGATTCAATACATCGTCCTCCAGCGGACTGGTCTCCAAGGGGATATTGCTGTTTCCGGAACCTTATGGTCCGTCTCCACTGAGTCTATATTTTCGAATCCGACGAAAAACTTATAGTTAATTGTAACATTCAGGTCCTCCTAGTTACGATGGAACACTCAAATTGCGTCGAGAGTCAATACATCGTCCTTCAGCCGACTTGTCTCCAAGGGGATATTGCTGCCTCGGGCACCGTATGGTCCTTCTTCTGTGGGTCTAGACTTTCTAATCCGACGCGAAACTGATAGTTAATTGTAACGTTCAGGGCCTCCTAATGACGATGGAGCACTCAAATTGCGTCGCGATTCAATACATCGTCCTCCAGCGGACTGGTCTCCTAGGGGATATTGCTGAGTCGGGCACCTTATGGTCCGTCTCCAGTGAGTCTAGATTTTCGAATCCGACGAAAAACTGATAGTTAATTGTAACATTAAGGGCCTCCTAATGACGATGGATAATTCAAATTGCCTCGAGAGTTAGTACATCGTTTCCCAGCCGACTTGTCTGAAGGGTCTATTGCTGCCTCGGGCACCTTATGTTCGTTTTCCTGAGTGTCTAGAATTTCGAATTCGATTGCAAAAATGATAGTTAATTGTAACGTTCAGGGCCTTCTAATGACGATGGAACACTCAAATTGCGTCGAGATTCAATACATCGTCCTTCAGCCGACTTGTCTCCAAGGGGATATTGCTGCCTCGGGCACCATACGGTCCTTCTCCTGTAAGTTTAGATTTTCGAATCCGACGCGAAACTGATAGTTAATTGAACCGTTCAGGGCCTCCTAATGACGCTGGAGCACTCTAATTGCGTCGCGATCCAATACATCGTCCTCCAGCGGACTGGTCTCCAAGGGGATACTGCTGCTTCCGGAACCTTAAGGTCCGTCTCCAGTGGGTCTAGAATTTCCAATGCGACGAAAAACTTATAGTTAATTGTAACATTCAGGGCCTCCTAGTTACGGTGGAACACTCAAATTGCTTCGCGATCCAAAACATCGTCCTCCAGCCGATTTGTCTCCAAGCGTCTATTGCTGCTTGGGGCACCTTATGATCGTTCACCTGTAAGTCTAGATTTTCTAATCCGACGAGATAATGATAGTTGATTGTAACGTTCAGGGCCTCAAAATGACGATGGAGCACTAAAATTCCGTCGCGATTCAATACATCGTCTTCCAGCGGACTTGTCTCCAAGGGGATATTGCTGCTTCCGGAACCTTATGGTCCGATTCCACTGAGTCTGGATTTTCGAATCCGACGAAAATCTTATAGTTAATTGTAACATTCAGGGCGTCCTATTTACGATGGAACACTAAGATTGTGTCGAGAGTCAATACATCGACCTCCAGCCGACATGTCTACAAGGGGATATTGCCGCCTCGGGCTCCATGTGGTCCGTCTCCTGTGAGTCTAGATTTTCGAATCCGACGCGAAACTGATAGTTAATTGTACCGTCCAGGGCTGGAGCACTCAAATTGCGTCGCGATTCAATACATCGTCCTCCAGCGGACTGGTCTCCAAGGGGATATTGCTGCTTCCGGAACCTTATGGTCCGTCTCCACTGAGTCTATATTTTCGAATCCGACGAAAAACTTATAGTTAATTATAACATACATGGCCTCCTAGTTACGATGGAACACTCAAATTGCGTCGCGATCCAATACATCGTACTCCAGCGGACTGGTCTCCAAGGGGATACTGCTGCTTCCGGAACCTTAAGGTCTGTCTCCAGTGAGGCTAGAATTTCCAATCCGACGAAAAACTTATAGTTAATTGTAACATTCAGGGCGCCTTATTTACGATGGAACACTAAGATTGTGTCGAGAAACAATACATCGACCTCCAGCCGATTTGTCTACAAGGGGATATTGCCGCCTCGGGCACCTTATGATCGTTCACCTGTGAGTCTAGATTTTCGAATCCGATGCAAAACTCATAGTTAATTGTAACGTTCAGGGACTCCTAATTACGATGGAACACTCTAATTGCGTCGAGATTCAATATATCGTCTTCCAGCTGACTTGTTTTGATGGGGATATTGCTGCCTATGGCTCCTTATGGTCGCTCTGCTGTGAGTCTAGATTTTCAAATCCGACACGAAACTGATTGTTAATTGTAACGTTCAGGGCCTCCTAATGACGATGGAACACTAAGATTGTGTCGAGAGTCAATACATCGACCTCCAGCCAACTTGTCTACAAGGGGATATTGCCGCCTCAGGCTCCATGTGGTTAGTCTCCTGTGAGTCTTAATTTTCGAATCCGACGCGAAACTGATAGTTAATTGAAATTTTCATGGCCTCCTAAAGACGATGGAACACTCAAATTGCGTCACGATTCAATACATCGTCCTCCAGCGTACTGGTCTCCAAGGTCATATTGCTGCTTCCGGACCTTATGGTCCGTCTCTAGTGAGTCTAGATTTTCGAATCCGACGAAAAACTTATAGTCAATTGTATCATTCAGGTCCTCCTAGTTACGATGGAACACTCAAATTGCGTCGAGAGTCAATACATCGTCCTCCAGCCGATTTGCCTCCAAAGGTCTATTGCTGCCTCGGGCACCTTATGGTCCTTCTCCTGTGAATCCAGATTTTCGAATCCGACTCAAAAATGATAGTTAATTGTAATGTTCAGCGCCTCCTAATGACGATGGAAAACACATACTGCGTCGAGATTCAATACATCGTCCTCCATCCGACCTGTATCCAAGGGGATATTGCTGTCACGAGCACCATATGAAATTCTCCTGTGAGTAGATTTTCGAATCCGACGCTAAAATGATAGTTAATGGTAACGTTCAGCGCCGCTTAATGACGAAGGAACACTCAAATTGCGTCAAGATTCAATACATCGTCCTTCAGCCGACTTGTCTCCAAGGGGATATTGCTGCCTCGGGCACCATACGGTCCTTCTCCTGTAAGTTTAGATTTTCAAATCCGACCAGAAACTGATTGTTAATTGTAACGTTCAGCGCCTTCTAATGACGATGAAACACTCTAATTGTGTCGAGAGTCAATACATCTACCTCCAGCTGACTTGTCTACATGGGGATATTGCCGCCTCGGGCTCCATGTGGTCCGTGTCCTGTGAGTCTAGATTTCGAATTCCACGCGAAATTAATTGTTAATTGTAACTTTCAGGGCCTCCTAAAGACGATGGAACACTCAAATTGCGTCGAGATTCAATACATCGTCCTTCAGCCGGCTTCTCTCCAAGGGTCTATTGCTGCCTCGGACACCTTATGGTCGTTCTCCTGTGAGTCTAGATTTTCGAATCCGACTCGAAACTGATAGTTGATTGTAACGTCAGGGCCTCCTAATGACGATGGAAAACACAAATTGCGTCGAGATTCAATACATCATCCTTCAGCCGACTAGTCTCCAAGGGTCTATTGCTGCCTCGGGCACCTTATGGTCGTTCTCCTGTGAGTCTAAATTTTCTAATCCGACGCAAAACTGATTGTTAATTGTAACGTTCAGGGCCTCAAAATGACGATGGAACACTCAAATTGCGTCGAGATTCAATACATCGTCTTCCAGCCGACTTGTTCCTAGGGTGTATTGCTGCCTCGGGCAGCGTATGGTCCTTCTCCTGTGAGCCTAGACTTTCGAATCCGACGCGAAACTGATTGTTAATTGTATCGTTCAGGGCCTCCTAATGACGATGGAGCACTCAAATTGCGTCGCGATTCAATACATCGTCCTCCAGCGGACTGGTCTCCTAGGGGATATTGCTGAGTCGGGCACCTTATGGTCCGTCTCCAGTGAGTCTAGATTTTCGAATCCGACGAAAAACTGATAGTTAATTGTAACATTCAGGGCCTCCTAATGACGATGGATCATTCAAATTGCCTCGAGAGTCAATACATCGTTTTCCAGCCGACTTGTCTGAAGGGTCTATTGCTGTCTCGGGCACCTTATGTTCGTTCTCCTGAGTTTCTAGATTTTCGGATCCGACGCAAAAATGATAGTTAATTGTAACGCTCAGGGCCTTCTAATGACGATGGAACACTCAAATTGCGTCGAGATTCAATACATCGGCATTCAGACGATTTGTCTACAAGGGTCAATTGCTGCCTCGGGCACCTAATAGTCGTTCCCCTGTGAGTCTAGATTTTAGAATCCGACGAAAAACTGATAGTTAATTGTTATGTTCCGGGCCTCCTATCGACGATGGATCACTCAAATTGCGTCGAGATTCAATACATCGACCTCCAGCCGACTTGCCTTGAAGGGGATATTGCTGCCTCGGGCACCTTATGGTCGTTCTCCTGTGAGTCTAGATTTTCTAATCCGATGCAAAACTGATTGTTAATTGTAACGTTCAGGGTCTCCTAATGACGATGGAACACTCAAATTGCGTCGAGAGTGAATACATCGTCCTCCAGCCACTTGTCTCCAAAGGCCTATCGCTGCCTCGGGCACCTTATGGTCGTTCTCCTGTGAGTCTAGATTTTCATATCCGACGCATAACTGATAGTTAATTGTAACATTAAGGGCCTCCTAATGACGATGGATAATTCAAATTGCCTCGAGAGTCAGTACATCGTTTCCCAGCCGACTTGTCTGAAGGGTCTATTGCTGCCTCGGGCACCTTATGTTCGTTCTCCTGAGTGTCTAGAATATCGAATCCGATTGCAAAAATGATAGTTAATTGTAACGTTCAGGGCCTCCTAAAGACGATGGAACACTGAAATTGCGTCGAGATTCTATACATCGTCCTTCAGCCGACTTGTCTCCAAGGCTCCATTGCTGCCTCGGGCACCTTATGATCATTCTCCTGTGAGTCTAGATTTTCGAATCCGACGCTAAACTGATAGTTAATTCTAACGTTCAGGTCCTCCTAATGACGATGGAACACTCAAACTGCGTCAGGATCCGATACATCGTCCTCCAGGCGACTTGTCTCCAAG
>NW_025728080.1:7500-12500 GCF_021461385.2 Schistocerca piceifrons
AAAGCTTTGGTTTCCCGGAGGCTGCCCGCCGAGTCATCGGAGGAACTGCGGCGGATCGCTGGCTGGCATCGTTTATGGTTAGAACTAGGGCGGTATCTGATCGCCTTCGAACCTCTAACTTTCGTTCTTGATTAATGAAAACATACTTGGCAAATGCTTTCGCTTCTGTTCGTCTTGCGACGATCCAAGAATTTCACCTCTAACGTCGCAATACGAATGCCCCCGCCTGTCCCTATTAATCATTACCTCGGGTTCCGAAAACCAACAAAATAGAACCGAGGTCCTATTCCATTATTCCATGCACACAGTATTCAGGCGGGCTTGCCTGCTTTAAGCACTCTAATTTGTTCAAAGTAAACGTGCCGGCCCACCGAGACACTCAATAAAGAGCACCCTGGTAGGATTTCAACGGGGTCCGCCTCGGGACGCACGAGCACGCACGAGGCGGTCGCACGCCTTCGGCTCGCCCCACCGGCAGGACGTCCCACGATACATGCCAGTTAAACACCGACGGGCGGTGAACCAACAGCGTGGGACACAAATCCAACTACGAGCTTTTTAACCGCAACAACTTTAATATACGCTATTGGAGCTGGAATTACCGCGGCTGCTGGCACCAGACTTGCCCTCCAATAGATACTCGTTAAAGGATTTAAAGTGTACTCATTCCGATTACGGGGCCTCGGATGAGTCCCGTATCGTTATTTTTCGTCACTACCTCCCCGTGCCGGGAGTGGGTAATTTGCGCGCCTGCTGCCTTCCTTGGATGTGGTAGCCGTTTCTCAGGCTCCCTCTCCGGAATCGAACCCTGATTCCCCGTTACCCGTTACAACCATGGTAGGCGCAGAACCTACCATCGACAGTTGATAAGGCAGACATTTGAAAGATGCGTCGCCGGTACGAGGACCGTGCGATCAGCCCAAAGTTATTCAGAGTCACCAAGGCAAACGGACCGGACGAGCCGACCGATTGGTTTTGATCTAATAAAAGCGTCCCTTCCATCTCTGGTCGGGACTCTGTTTGCATGTATTAGCTCTAGAATTACCACAGTTATCCAAGTAACGTGGGTACGATCTAAGGAACCATAACTGATTTAATGAGCCATTCGCGGTTTCACCTTAATGCGGCTTGTACTGAGACATGCATGGCTTAATCTTTGAGACAAGCATATGACTACTGGCAGGATCAACCAGGGAGCTGCGTCAACTAGAGCTGAGCAGCCGGCCGCCCGGGAGTGTGTCCCGGGGGCCCGCGCGAACACGCAAGCGTCCGCTCAATCATTCTGCAAACAGGAGGAGGCTGAGCTCCCCTGCACAATACACCTCGAAACCCTCTCAGGTCCCGGCGGCGCGCAGCGCCGTCCCAAGTACTTGGTCGGGTTCGAGAGAGGCGCAATCGCCCGGAGTTAGGCGAGTAGACGCTTTCGGTGCGACCACCCGTGCTCCCAACTGAGCTTGCCGCTGCCGACAGAGGCCCGGGAGCGTGCTGTCGTGGCATTGCCGGCGGGAGACAACACGCGCCACCTACGGTGACCGGCAGCTCCAACGCCAGCGCCACAGAAGGACAAAAGCCCCACTTGGGTGCCGAAGCGAACTCTCCCAGCACAGCGCACGCGCCAACACATCCGCACAGCTGCGATACAAACCACCAGCGAGAACCGCTGGGGCGACCGAGCAGCAGACGGCGTCGCGGCGCCGAGCGCCGGGCGGCGGCGCATCCTCAACGCACACAGTCCTCAATCGGACCAGCACACTGAAGATGTCCACCGCGCTTCGCACCGGGCCCGCGAGGACCTACTTTGGCCGCACGGCGCCGCGCGCAGGGTGCGCCGGCGCGCAGCTGCGACGCCTGCCGCGTCCGTCGGCCGGCGCGCCTGCCACTGGCCGCCCCCACCAGCCGGCTGTAGCGCGTGCGCCCACGCACCGCGCGGCCAGCACGCCGGGAGGCGCCCCCTCACCGGCCGGGGACGGTCCCACCCAGCCACCGCCGCGTATCGCTTCACACCCAGATGCCGTTCAGTTTCGTCGGCATGGTGGGTATCGCTGGAACAACCGGTTCGTACCTCAACCTATCGTCGCCATCACCGATTCACCCCTAGCGAGAACAACCGCACCACAACAGGTTACCATTTGTTCATTTGCGTAACTTCACCAGAAAACGCAGGCGTCCATCGCCATTTGCAACTTCAACGATTATTGCATGCCTGTGTCAGGTGTCACGCCACACTACGTCTGCCCACATACACGCAACAAAATGTGCACGCCTAGACAATACGTGGAAGGTGGCCCCCGTACGTATGCGATGTCCATTGCTCGAACGACTGTCAACCGGCCTCTGTAGCATGTCGCAGATATGGAACGCGGTGCACCATGCCATCACGGTGTGTGAGGAGAGACGACTAGGTCCGAATACATCAACAGACAGCTCATGCTGATCGCCATCCACGGCGTCCGTTCCTCCCACACGTCTCTATGGCGTACCACACTGCAATCCAGCTCTCATAGGGAGACGACACGTAGCTGCGTGCACAATATTTGCACTGTATGGTCCGCCGTTTTTGGGCGCAGTCGTTGTACGGTCACACATGTGCCACGATGTATCATTCGGTACATAAGGACGAATGTGCAGTACAGATTGTGGTTTACGCGTACGACATTAGCGGACGGTTGACACAGGCCGCACCACAACGTAGCCTGAGTACGTCGCATGCGAAGGGCATTGAACATGCAAACTTCTCACCAACCAGCTTGCGAAGGCAGGGGGGCAAGGTGGGGACGTGGGGAGGGGCGGCATGTACGTCCTGCTGCCATCCACATTACAGTGTACAGCAGGAGCATGTGGAAAGTCAGCAAGACTTGCAAGGTGTTTAACATGAAGCGATACACAGGGGAGCGGGCAGTGCGAGTAGCGAACTATATTGCGAGGGTTGCGGGTGGGCAACACTACACTAATTGAACGAGTCGTATAACAATTACAGAGCAGGTTTAGGCGACAACATGGGTTACGTTAGGGGACAACGTGGGTTACGTTAGGGGACAACGTGGGTTACTTTAGGGGACAACGTGGGTTAGGTTAAGGCACAACGTGGGTTAGGTTAAGGCACAACGTGGGTTAGGTTAAGGCACAACGTGGGTTAGGTTAAGGCACAACGTGGGTTAGGTTAAGGCACAACGTGGGTTAGGTTAAGGCACAACGTGGGTTAGGTTAAGGCACAACGTGGGTTAGGTTAAGGCACAACATGGGTTAGGTTAAGGCACAACATGGGTTAGGTTAAGGCACAACATGGGTTAGGTTAAGGCACAACGTGGGTTAGGTTAAGGCACAACGTGGGTTAGGTTAAGGCACAACGTGGGTTAGGTTAAGGCACAACATGGGTTAGGTTAAGGCACAACATGGGTTAGGTTAAGGCACAACATGGGTTAGGTTAAGGCACAACATGGGTTAGGTTAAGGCACAACATGGGTTAGGTTAAGGCACAACATGGGTTAGGTTAAGGCACAACATGGGTTAGGTTAAGGCACAACATGGGTTAGGTTAAGGCACAACGTGGGTTAGGTTAAGGCACAACGTGGGTTAGGTTAAGGCACAACATGGGTTAGGTTAAGGCACAACATGGGTTAGGTTAAGGCACAACATGGGTTAGGTTAAGGCACAACATGGGTTAGGTTAAGGCACAACATGGGTTAGGTTAAGGCACAACATGGGTTAGGTTAAGGCACAACATGGGTTAGGTTAAGGCACAACATGGGTTAGGTTAAGGCACAACATGGGTTAGGTTAAGGTACAACATGGGTTAGGTTAAGGTACAACATGGGTTAGGTTAAGGTACAACATGGGTTAGGTTAAGGTACAACATGGGTTAGGTTAAGGTACAACATGGGTTAGGTTAAGGTACAACATGGGTTAGGTTAAGGTACAACATGGGTTAGGTTAAGGTACAACATGGGTTAGGTTAAGGTACAACATGGGTTAGGTTAAGGTACAACATGGGTTAGGTTAAGGTACAACATAGGTTAGGTTAAGGTACAACATAGGTTAGGTTAAGGTACAACATAGGTTAGGTTAAGGTACAACATAGGTTAGGTTAAGGTACAACATAGGTTAGGTTAAGGTACAACATAGGTTAGGTTAAGGTACAACATAGGTTAGGTTAAGGTACAACATAGGTTAGGTTAAGGTACAACATAGGTTAGGTTAAGGTACAACATAGGTTAGGTTAAGGTACAACATAGGTTAGGTTAAGGTACAACATAGGTTAGGTTAGGTTAGGTTAGGTTACACGTTGTTGTAAGGAAAGGTGTAGGGGGGGGGGGCGGGGGCGGCAGGTTCGTTGATAGTGATTATAGTAAGTGAATGCTTGTGACATGATCAGATTTGTCACGTCAGGATGCACCTTTGGCTTATTAGAGGCGGCGCTCCAATTCTATGCTTGTGTGAGACCTGTGTCTTTGACTCATGTCATTGTTTGTGCGCTGTGACAGGAGGTACTATTGTGATGTTGGGTGCACCGTTGTATAGGACATGTGTGGGTGTTGGTGCCTGGTCTGCGCAATGGTGGATGTCGAAAGGCTGGGATATTGTATTTTCCGCATGGACCTCCTGGTCTGGTTGTGATAGTGTGGATTGTGTAATGTGGCGGAGAAGATGCACTGGATGTTGTTCCATGCTGGTGCTTACATATTGTATGTGCGCCTGTTAGAAGCAGAGAGTGGTGCGTGATCAGAGTGTCTGGCTGACGTGTGGTTCCCATTGTGGGCAGACTCTTTCAGCATGTATACGGACAGTTGTGTATATTTGCTGTAGTTTGATGGCTCTGCATTGATTACTAATCAGCGCCGTGTGTACGGGTAATCTGGTTCCAGTCCAAAATGTTCCATCTGTGTACATTAGTGACAAAGACTCCCCCCATGCAGTGGGGCTCGGTCTGTTATAGCTCTTCCGCGTAATATATTTGCCCCACGTTTTTGCGACTGCGAGTGCGAGTGCAACGCGCATGGGGA
>NW_025728080.1:20000-22500 GCF_021461385.2 Schistocerca piceifrons
TAAAGGATTTAAAGTGTACTCATTCCGATTACGGGGCCTCGGATGAGTCCCGTATCGTTATTTTTCGTCACTACCTCCCCGTGCCGGGAGTGGGTAATTTGCGCGCCTGCTGCCTTCCTTGGATGTGGTAGCCGTTTCTCAGGCTCCCTCTCCGGAATCGAACCCTGATTCCCCGTTACCCGTTACAACCATGGTAGGCGCAGAACCTACCATCGACAGTTGATAAGGCAGACATTTGAAAGATGCGTCGCCGGTACGAGGACCGTGCGATCAGCCCAAAGTTATTCAGAGTCACCAAGGCAAACGGACCGGACGAGCCGACCGATTGGTTTTGATCTAATAAAAGCGTCCCTTCCATCTCTGGTCGGGACTCTGTTTGCATGTATTAGCTCTAGAATTACCACAGTTATCCAAGTAACGTGGGTACGATCTAAGGAACCATAACTGATTTAATGAGCCATTCGCGGTTTCACCTTAATGCGGCTTGTACTGAGACATGCATGGCTTAATCTTTGAGACAAGCATATGACTACTGGCAGGATCAACCAGGGAGCTGCGTCAACTAGAGCTGAGCAGCCGGCCGCCCGGGAGTGTGTCCCGGGGGCCCGCGCGAACACGCAAGCGTCCGCTCAATCATTCTGCAAACAGGAGGAGGCTGAGCTCCCCTGCACAATACACCTCGAAACCCTCTCAGGTCCCGGCGGCGCGCAGCGCCGTCCCAAGTACTTGGTCGGGTTCGAGAGAGGCGCAATCGCCCGGAGTTAGGCGAGTAGACGCTTTCGGTGCGACCACCCGTGCTCCCAACTGAGCTTGCCGCTGCCGACAGAGGCCCGGGAGCGTGCTGTCGTGGCATTGCCGGCGGGAGACAACACGCGCCACCTACGGTGACCGGCAGCTCCAACGCCAGCGCCACAGAAGGACAAAAGCCCCACTTGGGTGCCGAAGCGAACTCTCCCAGCACAGCGCACGCGCCAACACATCCGCACAGCTGCGATACAAACCACCAGCGAGAACCGCTGGGGCGACCGAGCAGCAGACGGCGTCGCGGCGCCGAGCGCCGGGCGGCGGCGCATCCTCAACGCACACAGTCCTCAATCGGACCAGCACACTGAAGATGTCCACCGCGCTTCGCACCGGGCCCGCGAGGACCTACTTTGGCCGCACGGCGCCGCGCGCAGGGTGCGCCGGCGCGCAGCTGCGACGCCTGCCGCGTCCGTCGGCCGGCGCGCCTGCCACTGGCCGCCCCCACCAGCCGGCTGTAGCGCGTGCGCCCACGCACCGCGCGGCCAGCACGCCGGGAGGCGCCCCCTCACCGGCCGGGGACGGTCCCACCCAGCCACCGCCGCGTATCGCTTCACACCCAGATGCCGTTCAGTTTCGTCGGCATGGTGGGTATCGCTGGAACAACCGGTTCGTACCTCAACCTATCGTCGCCATCACCGATTCACCCCTAGCGAGAACAACCGCACCACAACAGGTTACCATTTGTTCATTTGCGTAACTTCACCAGAAAACGCAGGCGTCCATCGCCATTTGCAACTTCAACGATTATTGCATGCCTGTGTCAGGTGTCACGCCACACTACGTCTGCCCACATACACGCAACAAAATGTGCACGCCTAGACAATACGTGGAAGGTGGCCCCCGTACGTATGCGATGTCCATTGCTCGAACGACTGTCAACCGGCCTCTGTAGCATGTCGCAGATATGGAACGCGGTGCACCATGCCATCACGGTGTGTGAGGAGAGACGACTAGGTCCGAATACATCAACAGACAGCTCATGCTGATCGCCATCCACGGCGTCCGTTCCTCCCACACGTCTCTATGGCGTACCACACTGCAATCCAGCTCTCATAGGGAGACGACACGTAGCTGCGTGCACAATATTTGCACTGTATGGTCCGCCGTTTTTGGGCGCAGTCGTTGTACGGTCACACATGTGCCACGATGTATCATTCGGTACATAAGGACGAATGTGCAGTACAGATTGTGGTTTACGCGTACGACATTAGCGGACGGTTGACACAGGCCGCACCACAACGTAGCCTGAGTACGTCGCATGCGAAGGGCATTGAACATGCAAACTTCTCACCAACCAGCTTGCGAAGGCAGGGGGGCAAGGTGGGGACGTGGGGAGGGGCGGCATGTACGTCCTGCTGCCATCCACATTACAGTGTACAGCAGGAGCATGTGGAAAGTCAGCAAGACTTGCAAGGTGTTTAACATGAAGCGATACACAGGGGAGCGGGCAGTGCGAGTAGCGAACTATATTGCGAGGGTTGCGGGTGGGCAACACTACACTAATTGAACGAGTCGTATAACAATTACAGAGCAGGTTTAGGCGACAACATGGGTTACGTTAGGGGACAACGTGGGTTACGTTAGGGGACAACGTGGGTTACTTTAGGGGACAACGTGGGTTAGGTTAAGGCACAACGTGGGTTAGGTTAAGGCACAACGTGGGTTAGGTTAAGGCACAACGTGGGTTAGGTTAAGG
>NW_025728080.1:32500-35000 GCF_021461385.2 Schistocerca piceifrons
GCTTTCGGTGCGACCACCCGTGCTCCCAACTGAGCTTGCCGCTGCCGACAGAGGCCCGGGAGCGTGCTGTCGTGGCATTGCCGGCGGGAGACAACACGCGCCACCTACGGTGACCGGCAGCTCCAACGCCAGCGCCACAGAAGGACAAAAGCCCCACTTGGGTGCCGAAGCGAACTCTCCCAGCACAGCGCACGCGCCAACACATCCGCACAGCTGCGATACAAACCACCAGCGAGAACCGCTGGGGCGACCGAGCAGCAGACGGCGTCGCGGCGCCGAGCGCCGGGCGGCGGCGCATCCTCAACGCACACAGTCCTCAATCGGACCAGCACACTGAAGATGTCCACCGCGCTTCGCACCGGGCCCGCGAGGACCTACTTTGGCCGCACGGCGCCGCGCGCAGGGTGCGCCGGCGCGCAGCTGCGACGCCTGCCGCGTCCGTCGGCCGGCGCGCCTGCCACTGGCCGCCCCCACCAGCCGGCTGTAGCGCGTGCGCCCACGCACCGCGCGGCCAGCACGCCGGGAGGCGCCCCCTCACCGGCCGGGGACGGTCCCACCCAGCCACCGCCGCGTATCGCTTCACACCCAGATGCCGTTCAGTTTCGTCGGCATGGTGGGTATCGCTGGAACAACCGGTTCGTACCTCAACCTATCGTCGCCATCACCGATTCACCCCTAGCGAGAACAACCGCACCACAACAGGTTACCATTTGTTCATTTGCGTAACTTCACCAGAAAACGCAGGCGTCCATCGCCATTTGCAACTTCAACGATTATTGCATGCCTGTGTCAGGTGTCACGCCACACTACGTCTGCCCACATACACGCAACAAAATGTGCACGCCTAGACAATACGTGGAAGGTGGCCCCCGTACGTATGCGATGTCCATTGCTCGAACGACTGTCAACCGGCCTCTGTAGCATGTCGCAGATATGGAACGCGGTGCACCATGCCATCACGGTGTGTGAGGAGAGACGACTAGGTCCGAATACATCAACAGACAGCTCATGCTGATCGCCATCCACGGCGTCCGTTCCTCCCACACGTCTCTATGGCGTACCACACTGCAATCCAGCTCTCATAGGGAGACGACACGTAGCTGCGTGCACAATATTTGCACTGTATGGTCCGCCGTTTTTGGGCGCAGTCGTTGTACGGTCACACATGTGCCACGATGTATCATTCGGTACATAAGGACGAATGTGCAGTACAGATTGTGGTTTACGCGTACGACATTAGCGGACGGTTGACACAGGCCGCACCACAACGTAGCCTGAGTACGTCGCATGCGAAGGGCATTGAACATGCAAACTTCTCACCAACCAGCTTGCGAAGGCAGGGGGGCAAGGTGGGGACGTGGGGAGGGGCGGCATGTACGTCCTGCTGCCATCCACATTACAGTGTACAGCAGGAGCATGTGGAAAGTCAGCAAGACTTGCAAGGTGTTTAACATGAAGCGATACACAGGGGAGCGGGCAGTGCGAGTAGCGAACTATATTGCGAGGGTTGCGGGTGGGCAACACTACACTAATTGAACGAGTCGTATAACAATTACAGAGCAGGTTTAGGCGACAACATGGGTTACGTTAGGGGACAACGTGGGTTACGTTAGGGGACAACGTGGGTTACTTTAGGGGACAACGTGGGTTAGGTTAAGGCACAACGTGGGTTAGGTTAAGGCACAACGTGGGTTAGGTTAAGGCACAACGTGGGTTAGGTTAAGGCACAACGTGGGTTAGGTTAAGGCACAACGTGGGTTAGGTTAAGGCACAACGTGGGTTAGGTTAAGGCACAACGTGGGTTAGGTTAAGGCACAACATGGGTTAGGTTAAGGCACAACATGGGTTAGGTTAAGGCACAACATGGGTTAGGTTAAGGCACAACGTGGGTTAGGTTAAGGCACAACGTGGGTTAGGTTAAGGCACAACGTGGGTTAGGTTAAGGCACAACGTGGGTTAGGTTAAGGCACAACATGGGTTAGGTTAAGGCACAACATGGGTTAGGTTAAGGCACAACATGGGTTAGGTTAAGGCACAACATGGGTTAGGTTAAGGCACAACATGGGTTAGGTTAAGGCACAACATGGGTTAGGTTAAGGCACAACATGGGTTAGGTTAAGGCACAACGTGGGTTAGGTTAAGGCACAACGTGGGTTAGGTTAAGGCACAACGTGGGTTAGGTTAAGGCACAACGTGGGTTAGGTTAAGGCACAACATGGGTTAGGTTAAGGCACAACATGGGTTAGGTTAAGGCACAACATGGGTTAGGTTAAGGCACAACATGGGTTAGGTTAAGGCACAACATGGGTTAGGTTAAGGCACAACATGGGTTAGGTTAAGGCACAACATGGGTTAGGTTAAGGTACAACATGGGTTAGGTTAAGGTACAACATGGGTTAGGTTAAGGTACAACATGGGTTAGGTTAAGGTACAACATGGGTTAGGTTAAGGTACAACATGGGTTAGGTTAAGGTACAACATGGGTTAGGTTAAGGTACAA
>NW_025728080.1:40000-46040 GCF_021461385.2 Schistocerca piceifrons
TTCATCCCACAGCGCAGTTCTGCTTACCAAAAGTGGCCCCACTTGGCACTCCGATCCGAGTCGTTTGCTCGCGGCTTCAGCATATCAAGCAAGCCGGAGATCTCACCCATTAAAGTTTGAGAATAGGTTGAGGTCGTTTCGGCCCCAAGGCCTCTAATCATTCGCTTTACCGGATGAGACTCGTACGAGCACCAGCTATCCTGAGGGAAACTTCGGAGGGAACCAGCTACTAGATGGTTCGATTAGTCTTTCGCCCCTATACCCAGCTCCGACGATCGATTTGCACGTCAGAATCGCTACGGACCTCCATCAGGGTTTCCCCTGACTTCGTCCTGGCCAGCATAGTTCACCATCTTTCGGGTCCCAACGTGTACGCTCTAGGTGCGCCTCACCTCGCAATGAGGACGAGACGCCCCGGGAGTGCGGAGGCCGCCGCCCCGTGAAGGGCGGGGAAGCCCCATCCTCCCTCGGCCCGCGCAAGGCGAGACCTTCACTTTCATTACGCCTTTAGGTTTCGTACAGCCCAATGACTCGCGCACATGTTAGACCTCCTTGGTCCGTGTTTTCAAGACGGGTCGTGAAATTGTCCAAAGCTGAAGCGCCGCTGACGGGAGCGATTATTCCGCCCGAGAGCATCCCGAGCCAACAGCGGCGCGGGTCCGGGGCCGGGCCAGGTAGGTCCGTCATCCGGGAAGAACCGCGCGCGCTTGCCGGGAGCCCGAGCGCCCAAAGGGGCGAATCGACTCCTCCAGATATACCGCCGGGCAGCCAGCCAGGACACCGGGGCTCTGCCCAACAGACGCGAACCGAGGCCCGCGGAAGGACAGGCTGCGCACCCCGGGCCGTAGGCCGGCACCCAGCGGGTCGCGACGTCCTACTAGGGGAGAAGTGCGGCCCACCGCACACCGGAACGGCCCCCACCCCGCGGCGAGTGGAAAGGCAACCGGACACGACCCCGCCGCGGATTGCTCCGCGCGGGCGGCCGGCCCCATCTGCCGAGGGCGGAGGCCAGTGGCCGGATGGGCGTGAATCTCACCCGTTCGACCTTTCGGACTTCTCACGTTTACCCCAGAACGGTTTCACGTACTTTTGAACTCTCTCTTCAAAGTTCTTTTCAACTTTCCCCTCACGGTACTTGTTCGCTATCGGTCTCGTGGTCATATTTAGTCTCAGATGGAGTTTACCACCCACTTGGAGCTGCACTCTCAAGCAACCCCGACTCGAAGGAGAGGTCCCGCCGACGCTCGCACCGGCCGCTACGGGCCTAGGCACCCTCTACGGGCCGTGGCCCTCATTCAAGTTGGACTTGGGCTCGGCGCGAGGCGTCGGGGTAGTGGACCCCTCCCAAACACCACATGCCACGACAGGCGGCAGCCTGCGGGGTTCGGTGCTGGACTCTTCCCTGTTCGCTCGCCGCTACTGGGGGAATCCTTGTTAGTTTCTTTTCCTCCGCTTAGTAATATGCTTAATTCAGCGGGTAGTCTCGCCTGCTCTGAGGTCGTTGTACGAGGTGTCGCACGCCACACCGCCAGGCCGGCTGTGCACGCTACCGAGAAAGTACCGGTATGCGAACCGCCAGGCGACGGGCGCGCATCGCACGTTTGAGGAGACGCGGCCGGCCCCCACAGGCGGCCGCGACACTCCCAGGTCTGCGAAGCGGGGCAAACGCCGCGCGCTTCAGTATACGTAGCCGACCCTCAGCCAGACGTGGGCCCGGAACGGAATCCATGGACCGCAATGTGCGTTCGAAACGTCGATGTTCATGTGTCCTGCAGTTCACATGTCGACGCGCAATTTGCTGCGTTCTTCATCGACCCACGAGCCGAGTGATCCACCGTCCTGGGTGATCTTTTCTCAGTTTCCGCCGTCTCTTTCGAGACGGTCGCATAGGCGGGAAGTGAGGCGTGTGGCGGCCCCTGTTCCCAGCGTTCTGTGTCCAACGGCCTCACGGCCGACGGGCGTCGTACGGCTCCACACCGGAGCGGACAGGCACTCGGGCGAAAGTCATTCAAAACCGGCGCCAGGCGCCAGGTGCCGCAGGCCAGCCGCTCCAGCGCTTCAGCGCTCGTACCACACAACATTGCCGCTAGTTTTGAGAGGCACGCGTGGTTCCGCACGCGGCGCACGGCTACGGCGAGCCGTACAGGTAGCGTGTTGCGCGACACGACACGCACATCGAAAAGACATGCAGTCTAGTCGGTAATGATCCTTCCGCAGGTTCACCTACGGAAACCTTGTTACGACTTTTACTTCCTCTAAATGATCAAGTTTGGTCATCTTTCCGGTAGCATCGGCAACGACAGAGTCAATGCCGCGTACCAGTCCGAAGACCTCACTAAATCATTCAATCGGTAGTAGCGACGGGCGGTGTGTACAAAGGGCAGGGACGTAATCAACGCGAGCTTATGACTCGCGCTTACTGGGAATTCCTCGTTCATGGGGAACAATTGCAAGCCCCAATCCCTAGCACGAAGGAGGTTCAGCGGGTTACCCCGACCTTTCGGCCTAGGAAGACACGCTGATTCCTTCAGTGTAGCGCGCGTGCGGCCCAGAACATCTAAGGGCATCACAGACCTGTTATTGCTCAATCTCGTGCGGCTAGAAGCCGCCTGTCCCCTCTAAGAAGAAAAGTAATCGCTGACAGCACGAAGGATGTCACGCGACTAGTTAGCAGGCTAGAGTCTCGTTCGTTATCGGAATTAACCAGACAAATCGCTCCACCAACTAAGAACGGCCATGCACCACCACCCACCGAATCATGAAAGAGCTATCAATCTGTCAATCCTTCCGGTGTCCGGGCCTGGTGAGGTTTCCCGTGTTGAGTCAAATTAAGCCGCAGGCTCCACTCCTGGTGGTGCCCTTCCGTCAATTCCTTTAAGTTTCAGCTTTGGCAACCATACTTCCCCCGGAACCCAAAAGCTTTGGTTTCCCGGAGGCTGCCCGCCGAGTCATCGGAGGAACTGCGGCGGATCGCTGGCTGGCATCGTTTATGGTTAGAACTAGGGCGGTATCTGATCGCCTTCGAACCTCTAACTTTCGTTCTTGATTAATGAAAACATACTTGGCAAATGCTTTCGCTTCTGTTCGTCTTGCGACGATCCAAGAATTTCAGCTCTAACGTCGCAATACGAATGCCCCCCGCCTGTCCCTATTAATCATTACCTCGGGTTCCGAAAACCAACAAAATAGAACCGAGGTCCTATTCCATTATTCCATGCACACAGTATTCAGGCGGGCTTGCCTGCTTTAAGCACTCTAATTTGTTCAAAGTAAACGTGCCGGCCCACCGAGACACTCAATAAAGAGCACCCTGGTAGGATTTCAACGGGGTCCGCCTCGGGGACGCACGAGCACGCACGAGGCGGTCGCACGCCTTCGGCTCGCCCCACCGGCAGGACGTCCCACGATACATGCAGTTAAACACCGACGGGCGGTGAACCAACAGCGTGGGACACAAATCCAACTACGAGCTTTTTAACCGCAACAACTTTAATATACGCTATTGGAGCTGGAATTACCGCGGCTGCTGGCACAGACTTGCCCTCCAATAGATACTCGTTAAAGGATTTAAAGTGTACTCATTCCGATTACGGGGCCTCGGATGAGTCCCGTATCGTTATTTTTCGTCACTACCTCCCCGTGCCGGGAGTGGGTAATTTGCGCGCCTGCTGCCTTCCTTGGATGTGGTAGCCGTTTCTCAGGCTCCCTCTCCGGAATCGAACCCTGATTCCCCGTTACCCCGTTACAACCATGGTAGGCGCAGAACCTACCATCGACAGTTGATAAGGCAGACATTTGAAAGATGCGTCGCCGGTACGAGGACCGTGCGATCAGCCCAAAGTTATTCAGAGTCACCAAGGCAAACGGACCGGACGAGCCGACCGATTGGGTTTTGATCTAATAAAAGCGTCCCTTCCATCTCTGGTCGGGACTCTGTTTGCATGTATTAGCTCTAGAATTACCACAGTTATCCAAGTACGTGGGTACGATCTAAGGAACCATAACTGATTAATGAGCCATTCGCGGTTTCACCTTAATGCGGCTTGTACTGAGACATGCATGGCTTAATCTTTGAGACAAGCATATGACTACTGGCAGGATCAACCAGGGAGCTGCGTCAACTTGAGCTGAGCAGCCGGCCGCCCGGGAGTGTGTCCCGGGGGGCCCGCGCGAACACGCAAGCGTCCGCTCAATCATTCTGCAACAGGAGGAGGCTGAGCTCCCCTGCACAATACACCTCGAAACCCTCTCAGGTCCCGGCGGCGCGCAGCGCCGTCCCAAGTACTTGGTCGGGTTCGAGAGAGGCGCAATCGCCCGGAGTTAGGCGAGTAGACGCTTTCGGTGCGACCACCCGTGCTCCCAACTGAGCTTGCCGCTGCCGACAGAGGCCCGGGAGCGTGCTGTCGTGCATTGCCGGCGGGAGACAACACGCGCCACCTACGGTGACCGGCAGCTCCAACGCCAGCGCCACAGAAGGACAAAAGCCCCACTTGGGTGCCGAAGCGAACTCTCCCAGCACAGCGCACGCGCCAACACATCCGCACAGCTGCGATACAAACCACCAGCGAGAACCGCTGGGGCGACCCGAGCAGCAGACGGCGTCGCGGCGCCGGAGCGCCGGGCGGCGGCGCATCCCTCAACGCACACAGTCCCTCAATCGGACCAGCACACTGAAGATGTCCACCGCGCTTCGCACCGGGCCCGCGAGGACCTACTTTGGCCGCACGGCGCCGCGCGCAGGGTGCGCCGGCGCGCAGCTGCGACGCCTGCCGCGTCCGTCGGCCGGCGCGCCCTGCCACTGGCCGCCCCCACCAGCCGGCTGTAGCGCGTGCGCCCACGCACCGCGCGGCCAGCACGCCGGGAGGCGCCCCCTCACCGGCCGGGGACGGTCCCACCCAGCCACCGCCGCGTATCGCTTCACACCCAGATGCCGTTCAGTTTCGTCGGCATGGTGGGTATCGCTGGAACAACCGGTTCGTACCTCAACCTATCGTCGCCATCACCGATTCACCCCTAGCGAGAACAACCGCACCACAACAGGTTACCATTTGTTCATTTGCGTAACTTCACCAGAAAACGCAGGCGTCCATCGCCATTTGCAACTTCAACGATTATTGCATGCCTGTGTCAGGTGTCACGCCACACCTACGTCTGCCCACATACACGCAACAAAATGTGCACGCCTAGACAATACGTGGAAGGTGGCCCCCGTACGTATGCGATGTCCATTGCTCGAACGACTGTCAACCGGCCTCTGTAGCATGTCGCAGATATGGAAACGCGGTGCACCATGCCATCACGGTGTGTGAGGAGAGACGACTAGGTCCGAATACATCAACAGACAGCTCATGCTGATCGCCATCCACGGCGTCCGTTCCTCCCACACGTCTCTATGGCGTACCACACTGCAATCCAGCTCTCATAGGGAGACGACACGTAGCTGCGTGCACAATATTTGCACTGTATGGTCCGCCGTTTTTGGGCGCAGTCGTTGTACGGTCACACATGTGCCACGATGTATCATTCGGTACATAAGGACGAATGTGCAGTACAGATTGTGGTTTACGCGTACGACATTAGCGGACGGTTGGACACAGGCGCACCACAACGTAGCCTGAGTACGTCGCATGCGAAGGGCATTGAACATGCAAACTTCTCACCAACCAGCTTGCGAAGGCAGGGGGGGCAAGGTGGGGACGTGGGGAGGGGCGGCATGTACGTCCTGCTGCCATCCACATTACAGTGTACAGCAGGAGCATGTGGAAAGTCAGCAAGACTTGCAAGGTGTTTAACATGAAGCGATACACAGGGGAGCGGGCAGTGCGAGTAGCGAACTATATTGCGAGGGTTGCGGGTGGGCAACACTACACTAATTGAACGAGTCGTATAACAATTACAGAGCAGGTTTAGGCGACAACATGGGTTACGTAGGGGACAACGTGGGTTACGTTAGGGACAACGTGGGTTACTTTAGGGGACAACGTGGGTTAGGTTAAGGCACAAACGTGGGTTAGGTTAAGGCACAACGTGGGTTAGGTTA
>NW_025728081.1:0-22500 GCF_021461385.2 Schistocerca piceifrons
TATCGTTCAGGGCCTCCTAATGACGATGGAGCACTCAAATTGCGTCGCGATTCAATACATCGTCCTCCAGCGGACTGGTCTCCTAGGGGATATTGCTGAGTCGGGCACCTTATGGTCCGTCTCCAGTGAGTCTAGATTTTCGAATCCGACGAAAAACTGATAGTTAATTGTAACATTCAGGGCCTCCTAATGACGATGGATCATTCAAATTGCCTCGAGAGTCAATACATCGTTTTCCAGCCGACTTGTCTGAAGGGTCTATTGCTGCCTCGGGCACCTTATGTTCGTTCTCCTGAGTTTCTAGATTTTCGAATCCGACGCAAAAATGATAGTTAATTGTAACGTTCAGGGCCTTCTAATGACGATGGAACACTCAAATTGCGTCGAGATTCAATACATCGGCATTCAGACGATTTGTCTACAAGGGTCTATTGCTGCCTCGGGCACCTAATAGTCGTTCCCCTGTGAGTCTAGATTTTAGAATCCGACGAAAAACTGATAGTTAATTGTAATGTTCCGGGCCTCCTATCGACGATGGATCACTCAAATTGCGTCGAGATTCAATACATCGACCTCCAGCCGACTTGCCTTGAAGGGGATATTGATGCCTCGGGCACCTTATGGTCGTTCTCCTGTGTGTCTAGATTTTCTAATCCGATGCAAAACTGATTGTTAATTGTAACGTTCAGGGCCTGCTAATGGCGATGGAACACTCAAATTGCGTCGAGAGTGAATACATCGTCCTCCAGCCGACTTGTCTCCAAAGGTCTATTGCTGCCTCGGGCACCTTATGGTCGTTCTCCTGTGAGTCTAGATTTTCATATCCGACGCATAACTGATAGTTAATTGTAACGTTCAGGGTCTGCTACAGACGATGGAGCACTCAAAATGCGTCGCGATTCAATACATCGTCCTCCAGCGGACTGGTCTCCTAGGGGATATTGCTGAGTCGGGCACCTTATGGTCCGTCTCCAGTGAGTCTAGATTTTCGAATCCGTCGAAAACCTGATACTTTATTGTAACATTCAGGGCCTCCTAATGACCATGGAACACTCAAATTGAGTCGGGATTCAATACATCCTCCTCCAGCCGACTTGTCTCCAAGGTATAATTGCTGCCTCGGGCTGCATGTGGTCCGTCTCCTGTGAATCTAGATTTTCGAATCCGACGCGAAACTGATAGTTAGTTGTAACGTTCAGGGCCTGCTAATGACGATGGAACTCTCAAATTCCGTCGAGATTCAATACATTGGCCTCCAGCCGACTTGTCTCCATGGATCTATTGCTCCCTCGGACGCCTTATAGTCGTTCTCCTGTGGGTCTAGATTTTCGAATCCGACGCAAAAATGATAGTTAATTGTAACGTTCAGTGCCTCCTAGTGACGATGAAACACTCAAATTGCGTCGAGATTGATTACATCGTCCTCCAGCCGACTTGTCTCCATGAGGATATTACTGCCTCGGGCCTCTTTTGTTCGCTCTCCTGTGAGTCTAGATTTTCGAATCCAGCGCGAAACTGTTAATTGTAACGTTCAGGGTTCCTAATGACGATGGAACACTCAAATTGCGTTGAGATTTAATACATCGGGATTCAGCCGATTTGTCTCCAAGGGGATTTTGATGCCTCGGGCTCCATGTGGTCCGTCTCCTGTGAGTCTAGATTTTCGATTCCGACGAAAAACCGATAGTTAATTGTAAGGTTGAGGGCCTCCTAATGACGATAGAACACTCAAATTCCGTCGCGATCCAATACATCGTCCTCCAGTTGACTTGTCTCCAAGGGTCAATAGCTACCTCGGGCACCTTATGATCGTTCTGCTGTGAGTCTAGATTTTCGAACCCGACACAAAACTGATAGTTAATTGTAACGGTCAGGGCCTCTTAATGACGATGGAACACTCAAATTGCGTCGAGATTCAATACATCGGCCTCCACCCGACATGTCTATAAGGGTCTATTGCAGCCTCGGGCACCTTATGGTCGTTCTCCTCTGAGTCTAGATTTTAAAACCTGACGTAAAAATAATAGTTAATTGTAACGTCAGGGCCTCCTAATGACGATGGAACACTCAAAGTGCGTCGAGATTCAATACATCGTCCTCCAGCCGACGTGTCTCCATGGGGAATTAGTGCCTCGGGCCTCCGATGTTCGCTCTCCTGTGAGTCTAGATTTTCGATTCCTACGCGAAACTGATTGTTAATTGTAACGTTCAAGGCTTCCTAATGACGATGGAACACTCAAATTCCATCGAGATTCAATACATCGGCATTCAGCCGTTTTGTCTCCAAGGGTCTATTGCTGCCTCGGGCACCCTATGGTCGTACCCCTGTGAGTCTACATTTTAGAATCCGATGCAAAACCGATGGTTAATTTTAATGTTCAGGGCCTCCATATGACGATGGAACACTCAAATTGCGTCGAGAGTCAATACATCGACCTCCAGCCGACTTGTTTACAAGGGGATATTGCTGCTTCGTGCTCCATGTGGTCCGTCTCCTGTGAGACTAGATTTTCGAATCCGACGCGAAACTGATTGTTAATTGTAACGTTCAGGGCCAATAATGCCGATGGAACACTCAAATTGCGTCGAGATTCAATACATCGGCCTCCAGCCGACTTGTCTCCAAGGGTCTATTGCTGCCTCGGGCACCTTATGGTCATTCTCCTGTGAGTCTAGATTTTTGACGCAAAAATGATAGTTAATTGTAACGTTCAGGGCCTCCTAATGACGATGGAACACTCAAATTGCGTCCAGATTAAATACATCGTCCTCCAGCCGACTTGTCTCCAACGGAATATTGCTGTCTCGGGCACCATATGATCTTTCTCCTCTGAGTCTAGATTTTCGAATCCAACTCAAAACTAATAGTGAATTGTAACGTTCGGCGCCTCCTGATGACGATAGTACACTGTAATTACGTCGAGATTCAATACTTCGTCATCCAGCTGATTTGTCTCCAAGGGGATAGTGCTGCCAAGGGCACCAAATGGTCCGTCCCCTGTGTGTCTAGATTTTTGAATCCGACGAAAAACTGATAGTTAATTGTAACGTTCAGGGCCTCCTACTGACGATGGAACATTCAAATTTCGTCGAGATTCAATACATCGTTCTTCAGCCGACTTGTCTCAAAGGGTCTATTGCTGCCTTGGGCACCTTATGCTCCTTCTCCTGTGAGTCTAGATTTTCGAATCAGACGCGAAACTGATAGTTAATTGTAACGTTCAGGGCCTCCTAATGACGATGGAGCACTCTAATTGCGTCGCGACTCAATACATCGTCTTCCAGCGGACTGGTCCCCAATGGGATATTGCTTCTTCGTGCACCTTATGGTCCGTCTCCAGTGAGTCTAGATTTTGGAATCCGACGAAAAACTGATAGTTAATTGGAACAGTCGAGGCCTCCTAGTTACGATGAAACATTCAAATTGCGTCGAGATTCAATACATCGTTCTTCAGCCGACTTGTCTCCAAGGGTCTAAAGTCGGCTGGAGGACGATGTATTGGATCGCGACGGAATTTGAGTTTTCCATCGTCATTAGGAGACTCTGAACGTTACAATTAACTATCAGTTTTTCGTCGGATTCGAAAATCTAGACTCACAGGAGACGGACCATAAGGTGCACGAGGCAGCAATATCCCCTTGGAGACCAGTCCGCTGGAGGACGATGTATTGAATCGCGACGCAATTTGAGTGCTCCATCGTCATTTGGAGGCCCTGAAAGTTACAATTAACTGTCAGTTTCGCGTCGGATTCAAAAATCTAGACTTACAGGAGACGGACTACATGGAGCCTGGGGCAGTTAAACAAGTCGGTTGGAGGTCGATGTATTGAATCACGACGCAATTTGAGTGTTCTATCGTCATTAGGAGGCCCTGAACGTTACAATTAACTATCAGTTTCGCGTCGGATTCTATAATGTAGGCTCACAGGGGAACGACAATACGGTGCCCGAGGCAGCAATAGACCCTTGGAGACAAATCGGCTGAATCCCGATGTATTAAATCTCGACGCAATTTGAGTGTTCCATCGTCATTAGGAAACCCTGAACGTTACAATTAACAGTTTCGCGCCGGATTCGAAAATCTAGACTCACAGGAGAGCAAACAAAAGAGGCCCGAGGCAGTAATATCCTGATGGAGACAAGTCGGCTGGAGGACAATGTAATTAATCTCGACGCAATTTGAGTGTTTCATCGTCATTAGGAGGCACTGAACGTTACAATTAACTATCATTTTTGCGTCGGATTCGAAAATCTAGACCCACAGGAGAACGACCATAAGGCGTCCGAGGCAGCAATAGACCCTTGGAGACAAGTCGGCTGGAGGCCGAGGTATTGAATCTCGACGCAATTTGAGTGTTCCATCGTCATTAGGAGGCCCTGAACGTTACAATTAACTATCAATTTCGCGTCGGATTCGAAAATCTAGACTCACAGGAGACGGACCACATGCAGGCCGAGGCAGCAAAAACCCCTTGGAGACAAGGCGGCTGGAGGAGGATGTTTTGAATCCCGACTCAATTTGAGTGTTCCATGGTCATTAGGAGGCCCTGATCGTTACAATTAACTATCAGTTTTGCGTCGGGTTCGAAAATCTAGACTCACAGCAGAACGATCATAAGGTGCCCGAGGTAGCTATTGACCCTTGGAGACAAGTCGGCTGGAGGACGATGTATTGGGTCGCGACGGAATTTGAGTGTTCCATCGTCATTAGGAGGCTCTGAACGTTACAATTAACTATCAGTTTTTCGTCGGGTTCGAAAATCTAGACTCACTGGAGAACGATCATATAGTGCCGGAGGCAACAATAGACCCTTGGAGACAAGTCGCCTAGAGGACGATGTATCTGATCCCGACGCAATTTGAGTTTCCATCGTCATTAGGAGAACCTGAATATTACAATTATCTATCAGTTTTTCGTCGGATTCGAAAATCTAGACTCACATAAGGTGCCCGTGGCAACGATATCCCCTTGGAGACCAGTCCGCTGGAGGACGATGTATTGAATCGCGACGCAATTTGAGTGCTACATCGTCATTAGGAAGCCATGAACGTTACAATTAACTATCAGTATATCGTCGGATTCGAAAATCTAGACTCACAGGACACGGAACACATGGAACCCGAGGCAGCATATCCATCCCCTTCTAGACAAGTGGGCTGGAGGTCCATGTATTGACTCTCGACGCAAATTGAGTGTTCCATCGTTATTAGGAGGCCCTGAACGTTACAATTAACAATCAGTTTTGCGTCGGATTAGAAAATCTAGTCTCGCAGGAGAACGACCATAAGGTGCCCGAGGCAGCAACAGCCCCTTGGAGACAATGTAGCTGGAATCCGATGTATTGAATCTTGACGCAATTTGAGTGTTCCATCGTCATTAGGAGGCCCTGAACGTTATAATTAACAATCAGTTTTGCGTCGGATTAGAAAATCTAGTCTCGCAGGAGAACGACCATAAGGTGCCCGAGGCAGGAATAGACCATTGGAGACAAGTCGGCTGGAGGACGATGTATTGACACTCGACGCAATTAGAGTGTTCCATCGTCATTAGGAGGCACTGAACGTTACAATTAACTATCATTTTAGTGTCGGATTCGAAAATTTACTCACAGGAGAAGTTCATACGGTGCCCGAGACAGCAATATCCGTTGTATACAAGTCGGCTGTAGGTCGATGTATTGAATCTCGACGCAATTCGAATGTTCTATCGTCATTAGGAGGCTCTGAACGTTACAGTTAACAATCAGTTTTGCGTCGGATTAGAAAATCTAGACTCACTGGAGATCGACCATAAGGTGACCGAGGCAGCAATCGATCCTTGGAGACAAGTCGGCTGAAGGACGATGTATTGAATCTCGACGCAATGTGAGTGTTCCATCGTCTTTAGGAGGCCCTGAACGTTACAATTAACTATCAGTTTCGCGTCGGATTCGAAAATCTAGACTCACACGAGACGGGCCACATGGAGCCCGAGGTGGCAATATCCCCTTGTAGGCAAGTCGGCTGGAGGTTGATGTATTGACTCTCGACACAATCTTAGTGTTCCATCGTCATTAGGAGGCCCTGAACGTTACACTTAACAATCAGTTTCGCGTCGTTTTTGAAAATCTAGACTCACAAATGAAAGATCATAAGGTGCCCCAGGCAGCAATAGACGCTTGGAGACAAACCGGCTGGAGGACGATGTATTGGATCGCGACGCAATTTGAGTGTTCCATCGTAACTAGGCGGCCCTGAATGTTATAATTAACTATAAGTTTTTCGTCGGATTCGAAAATCCAGACTCTCTGGAGACGGACCATTAAGTTCCGGAAGCAGCAATATCCCTTTGGAGACCAGTCCGCTGGAAGACGATGTATTGAATCGCGACGGAATTTGAGTGCTCCAAGGTCATTATGAGGCCCTGAACGTTACAATAAACTATCAGTTTCGCGTCGGATTCGAAAATCTAGACTTACAGGAGAAGGACCGTATGGTGCCTGAGGCAGCAATATCCCCTTGGAGTCAGGTCGGCTGGCGGTCGATGTATTGAATCTCGACGCAATTTGAGTGTTCCATCGTCATTAGGAGGCGCTGAACGTTACAATTAACTGTCAGTTTTGCGTCGGGTTCGAAAATCTAGACTTACTGGAGAACGATCATATAGTGCCCGAGGCAACAATAGACCCTTGGAGACAAGTCGCCTGGAGGACGATGTATCGGATCCCGACGCAATTTGAGTTTCCATCGTCATTAGGAGGCGCTGAACGTTACAATTAACTGTCAGTTTTTCGTCGGATTCGAAAATCTACACTCACATAAGGTGCCCGTGGCAACGATATCCCCTTGGAGACCAGTCCGCTGGAGGATGATGTATTGAATCGCGACGCAATTTGAGTGCTGCATCGTCATTAGGAGGAAATGAACGTTACAATTAACAATCAGTATATCGTCGGATTCGAAAATCTAGACTCACAGGACACGGAACACATGGAACCCGAAGCAGCATATCCCCTTCTAGACAAGTGGGCTGGAGGTCCATGTATCGACTCTCGACGCTAATTGAGTGTTCCATCGTCATTAGGGGTCGCTGAACGTAACAATTGACGATCATTTTTGCGTCGGATTCGAAAATCTAGACACACAGAGACGAACCATATGTTGCCCGAGGCAGCAATATCCCCTTGGAGACCAGTCCGCTGGAGTACGATGTATTGAATCGCGACGCAATTTGAGTGCTCCATCGTCATTTGGAGGCCCTGAAAGTTACAATTAACTGTCAGTTTCGCGTCGGATTCAAAAATCTAGACTTACAGGAGACGGACTGCATGGAGCCCGGGGCAGTTAGACAAGTCGGTTGGAGGTCGATGTATTGAATCACGACGCAATTTGAGTGTTCTATCGTCATTAGGAGGCCCTGAACGTTACAATTAACTATCAGTTTCGCGTCGGATTCTATAATGTAGGCTCACAGGGGAACGACCATACGGTGCCCGAGGCAGCAATAGACCCTTGGAGACAAATCGGCTGAGTCCCGATGTATTAAATCTCGACGCAATTTGAGTGTTCCATCTTCATTAGGAAACCCTGAACGTTACAATTAACAGTTTCGCGCCGGATTCGAAAATCTAGACTCACAGGAGAGCGAACAAAAGAGGCCCGAGGCAGTAATATCCTCATGGAGACAAGTCGGCTGGAGGACGATGTAATTAATCTCGACGCAATTTGAGTGTTTCATCGTCATTAGGAGGCACTGAACGTTACAATTAACTATCATTTGTGCGTCGGATTCTAAAATCTAGACCCACAGGAGAACGACCATAAGGCGTCCGAGGCAGCAATAGACCCTTGGAGACAAGTCGGCTGGAGGCCGAGGTATTGAATCTCGACGCAATTTGAGTGTTCCATCGTCATTAGGAGGCCCTGAACGTTACAATTAACTATCAGTTTCGCGTCGGATTCGAAAATCTAGACTCACAGGAGACGGACCACATGCAGCCCGAGGCAGCAAAAACCCCTTGGAGACAAGTCGGCTGGAGGAGGATGTATTGAATCCCGACTCAATTTGAGTGTTCCATGGTCATTAGGAGGCCCTGATCGTTACAATTAACTATCAGTTTTGCGTCGGGTTCGAAAATCTAGACTCACAGCAGAACGATCATAAGGTGCCCGAGGTAGCTATTGACCCTTGGAGACAAGTCGGCTGGAGGACGATGTATTGGGTCGCGACGGAATTTGAGTGTTCCATCGTCATTACGAGGCTCTGAACGTTACAATTAACTATCAGTTTTTCGTCGGGTTCGAAAATCTAGACTCACTGGAGAACGATCAGATAGTGCCGGAGGCAACAATAGACCCTTGGAGACAAGTCGCCTAGAGGACGATGTATCTGATCCCGACGCAATTTGAGTTTCCATCGTCATTAGGAGAACCTGAATGTTACAATTATCTATCAGTTTTTCGTCGGATTCGAAAATCTAGACTCACATAAGGTGCCCGTGGCAACGATATCCCCTTGGAGACCAGTCCGCTGGAGGACGATGTATTGAATCGCGACGCAATTTGAGTGCTGCATCGTCATTAGGAGACCATGAACGTTACAATTAACTATCAGTATATCGTCGGATTCGAAAATCTAGACTCACAGGACACGGAACACATGGAACCCGAGGCAGCATATCTATCCCCTTCTAGACAAGTGGGCTGGAGGTCCATGTATTGACTCTCGACGCAAATTGAGTGTTCCATCGTTATTAGGAGGCCCTGAACGTTACAATTAACAATCAGTTTTGCGTCGGATTAGAAAATCTAGTCTCGCAGGAGAACGACCATAAGGTGCCCGAGGCAGCAACAGCCCCTTGGAGACAAGGTAGCTGGAATCCGATGTATTGAATCTTGACGCAATTTGAGTGTTCCATCGTCATTAGGAGGCCCTGAACGTTATAATTAACAATCAGTTTTGCGTCGGATTAGAAAATCTAGTCTCGCAGGAGAACGACCATAAGGTGCCCGAGGCAGGAATAGACCATTGGAGACAAGTCGGCTGGAGGACGATGTATTGACACTCGACGCAATTAGAGTGTTCCATCGTCATTAGGAGGCACTGAACGTTACAATTAACTATCATTTTAGTGTCGGATTCGAAAATTTACTCACAGGAGAAGTTCATACGGTGCCCGAGACAGCAATATCCGTTGTATACAAGTCGGCTGTAGGTCGATGTATTGAATCTCGACGCAATTCGAATGTTCTATCGTCATTAGGAGGCTCTGAACGTTACAGTTAACAATCAGTTTTGCGTCGGATTAGAAAATCTAGACTCACTGGAGATCGACCATAAGGTGACCGAGGCAGCAATCGATCCTTGGAGACAAGTCGGCTGAAGGACGATGTATTGAATCTCGACGCAATGTGAGTGTTCCATCGTCTTTAGGAGGCCCTGAACGTTACAATTAACTATCAGTTTCGCGTCGGATTCGAAAATCTAGACTCACACGAGACGGGCCACATGGAGCCCGAGGTGGCAATATCCCCTTGTAGGCAAGTCGGCTGGAGGTTGATGTATTGACTCTCGACACAATCTTAGTGTTCCATCGTCATTAGGAGGCCCTGAACGTTACACTTAACAATCAGTTTCGCGTCGTTTTTGAAAATCTAGACTCACAAATGAAAGATCATAAGGTGCCCCAGGCAGCAATAGACGCTTGGAGACAAACCGGCTGGAGGACGATGTATTGGATCGCGACGCAATTTGAGTGTTCCATCGTAACTAGGCGGCCCTGAATGTTATAATTAACTATAAGTTTTTCGTCGGATTCGAAAATCCAGACTCTCTGGAGACGGACCATTAAGTTCCGGAAGCAGCAATATCCCTTTGGAGACCAGTCCGCTGGAAGACGATGTATTGAATCGCGACGGAATTTGAGTGCTCCAAGGTCATTATGAGGCCCTGAACGTTACAATAAACTATCAGTTTCGCGTCGGATTCGAAAATCTAGACTTACAGGAGAAGGACCGTATGGTGCCTGAGGCAGCAATATCCCCTTGGAGTCAGGTCGGCTGGCGGTCGATGTATTGAATCTCGACGCAATTTGAGTGTTCCATCGTCATTAGGAGGCGCTGAACGTTACAATTAACTGTCAGTTTTGCGTCGGGTTCGAAAATCTAGACTTACTGGAGAACGATCATATAGTGCCCGAGGCAACAATAGACCCTTGGAGACAAGTCGCCTGGAGGACGATGTATCGGATCCCGACGCAATTTGAGTTTCCATCGTCATTAGGAGGCGCTGAACGTTACAATTAACTGTCAGTTTTTCGTCGGATTCGAAAATCTACACTCACATAAGGTGCCCGTGGCAACGATATCCCCTTGGAGACCAGTCCGCTGGAGGATGATGTATTGAATCGCGACGCAATTTGAGTGCTGCATCGTCATTAGGAGGAAATGAACGTTACAATTAACTATCAGTATATCGTCGGATTCGAAAATCTAGACTCACAGGACACGGAACACATGGAACCCGAAGCAGCATATCCCCTTCTAGACAAGTGGGCTGGAGGTCCATGTATCGACTCTCGACGCTAATTGAGTGTTCCATCGTCATTAGGGGTCGCTGAACGTAACAATTGACGATCATTTTTGCGTCGGATTCGAAAATCTAGACACACAGAGACGAACCATATGTTGCCCGAGGCAGCAATATCCCCTTGGAGACCAGTCCGCTGGAGTACGATGTATTGAATCGCGACGCAATTTGAGTGCTCCATCGTCATTTGGAGGCCCTGAAAGTTACAATTAACTGTCAGTTTCGCGTCGGATTCAAAAATCTAGACTTACAGGAGACGGACTACATGGAGCCCGGGGCAGTTAGACAAGTCGGTTGGAGGTCGATGTATTGAATCACGACGCAATTTGAGTGTTCTATCGTCATTAGGAGGCCCTGAACGTTACAATTAACTATCAGTTTCGCGTCGGATTCTATAATGTAGGCTCACAGGGGAACGACCATACGGTGCCCGAGGCAGCAATAGACCCTTGGAGACAAATCGGCTGAGTCCCGATGTATTAAATCTCGACGCAATTTGAGTGTTCCATCTTCATTAGGAAACCCTGAACGTTACAATTAACAGTTTCGCGCCGGATTCGAAAATCTAGACTCACAGGAGAGCGAACAAAAGAGGCCCGAGGCAGTAATATCCTCATGGAGACAAGTCGGCTGGAGGACGATGTAATTAATCTCGACGCAATTTGAGTGTTTCATCGTCATTAGGAGGCACTGAACGTTACAATTAACTATCAGTTTTGCGTCGGGTTCGAAAATCTAGACTCACAGCAGAACGATCATAAGGTGCCCGAGGTAGCTATTGACCCTTGGAGACAAGTCGGCTGGAGGACGATGTATTGGGTCGCGACGGAATTTGAGTGTTCCATCGTCATTACGAGGCTCTGAACGTTACAATTAACTATCAGTTTTTCGTCGGGTTCGAAAATCTAGACTCACTGGAGAACGATCAGATAGTGCCGGAGGCAACAATAGACCCTTGGAGACAAGTCGCCTAGAGGACGATGTATCTGATCCCGACGCAATTTGAGTTTCCATCGTCATTAGGAGAACCTGAATGTTACAATTATCTATCAGTTTTTCGTCGGATTCGAAAATCTAGACTCACATAAGGTGCCCGTGGCAACGATATCCCCTTGGAGACCAGTCCGCTGGAGGACGATGTATTGAATCGCGACGCAATTTGAGTGCTGCATCGTCATTAGGAGACCATGAACGTTACAATTAACTATCAGTATATCGTCGGATTCGAAAATCTAGACTCACAGGACACGGAACACATGGAACCCGAGGCAGCATATCTATCCCCTTCTAGACAAGTGGGCTGGAGGTCCATGTATTGACTCTCGACGCAAATTGAGTGTTCCATCGTTATTAGGAGGCCCTGAACGTTACAATTAACTATCATTTTTGCGTCGGATTCGAAAATCTAGACTCACAGGAGAACGACCATAAGGTGTCCGAGGCAGCAACAGCCCCTTGGAGACAAGGTAGCTGGAATCCGATGTATTGAATCTTGACGCAATTTGAGTATTCCATCGTCATTAGGAGGCCCTGAACGTTATAATTAACAATCAGTTTTGCGTCGGATTAGAAAATCTAGTCTCGCAGGAGAACGACCATAAGGTGCCCGAGGCAGGAATAGACCATTGGAGACAAGTCGGCTGGAGGACGATGTATTGACACTCGACGCAATTTGAGTGTTCCATCGTCATTAGGAGGCACTGAACGTTACAATTAACTATCATTATAGTGTCGGATTCGAAAATTTACTCACAGGAGAAGTTCATACGGTGCCCGAGACAGCAATATCCCTTGTATACAAGTCGGCTGTAGGTTGATGTATTGAATCTCGACGCAATTCGAATGTTCTATCGTCATTAGGAGGCTCTGAACGTTACAGTTAACAATCAGTTTTGCGTCGGATTAGAAAATCTAGACTCACTGGAGATCGACCATAAGGTGACCGAGGCAGCAATCGACCCTTGGAGACAAGTCGGCTGAAGGACGATGTATTGAATCTCGACGCAATTTGAGTGTTCCATCGTCTTTAGGAGGCCCTGAACGTTACAATTAACTATCAGTTTCGCGTCGGATTCGAAAATCTAGACTCACACGAGACGGGAAACATGGAGCCCGAGGTGGCAATATCCCCTTGTAGGCAAGTCGGCTGGAGGTTGATGTATTGACTCTCGACACAATCTTAGTGTTCCATCGTCATTAGGAGGCCCTGAACGTTACAATTAACAATCAGTTTCGCGTCGTTTTTGAAAATCTAGACTCACAAATGAAGGATCATAAGGTGCCCCAGGCAGCAATAGACGCTTGGAGACAAACCGGCTGGAGGACGATGTATTGGATCGCGACGCAATTTGAGTGTTCCATCGTAACTAGGCGGCCCTGAATGTTATAATTAACTATAAGTTTTTCGTCGGATTCGAAAATCCAGACTCTCTGGAGACGGACCATTAAGTTCCGGAAGCACCAATATCCCTTTGGAGACCAGTCCGCTGGAAGACGATGTATTGAATCGCGACGGAATTTGAGTGCTCCATCGTCATTATGAGGCCCTGAACGTTACAATAAACTATCAGTTTCGCGTCGGATTCGAAAATCTAGACTTACAGGAGAAGGACCGTATGGTGCCTGAGGCAGCAATATCCCCTTGGAGTCAGGTCGGCTGGCGGTCGATGTATTGAATCTCGACGCAATTTTAGTGTTCCATCGTCATTAGGAGGCGTTGAACGTTACAATTAACTGTCAGTTTTGCGTCGGGTTCGAAAATCTAGACTCACTGGAGAACGATCATATAGTGCCCGAGGCAACAATAGACCCTTGGAGACAAGTCGCCTGGAGGACGATGTATCGGATCCCGACGCAATTTGAGTTTCCATCGTCATTAGGAGGCCCTGAATGTTACAATTATCTATCAGTTTTTCGTCGGATTCGAAAATCTACACTCACATAAGGTGCCCGTGGCAACGATATCCCCTTGGAGACCAGTCAGCTGGAGGATGATGTATTGAATCGCGACGCAATTTGAGTGCTGCATCGTCATTAGGAGGAAATGAACGTTACAATTAACTATCAGTATATCGTCGGATTCGAAAATCTAGACTCACAGGCCACGGAACACATGGAACCCGAAGCAGCATATCCCCTTCTAGACAAGTGGGCTGGAGGTCCATGTATCGACTCTCGACGCTAATTGAGTGTTCCATCGTCATTAGGGGTCGCTGAACGTAACAATTGACGATCATTTTTGCGTCGGATTCGAAAATCTAGACACACAGAGACGAACCATATGTTGCCCGAGGCAGCAATATCCCCTTGGAGACCAGTCCGCTGGAGTACGATGTATTGAATCGCGACGCAATTTGAGTGCTCCATCGTCATTTGGAGGCCCTGAAAGTTACAATTAACTGTCAGTTTCGCGTCGGATTCAAAAACCTAGACTTACAGGAGACGGACTACATGGAGCCCGGGGCAGTTAGACAAGTCGGTTGGAGGTCGATGTATTGAATCACGACGCAATTTGAGTGTTCTATCGTCATTAGGAGGCCCTGAACGTTACAATTAACTATCAGTTTCGCGTCGGATTCTATAATGTAGGCTCACAGGGGAACGACCATACGGTGCCCGAGGCAGCAATAGACCCTTGGAGACAAATCGGCTGAGTCCCGATGTATTAAATCTCGACGCAATTTGAGTGTTCCATCGTCATTAGGAAACCCTGAACGTTACAATTAACAGTTTCGCGCCGGATTCGAAAATCTAGACTCACAGGAGAGCGAACAAAAGAGGCCCGAGGCAGTAATATCCTCATGGAGACAAGTCGGCTGGAGGACGATGTAATCAATCTCGACGCAATTTCAGTGTTTCATCGTCATTAGGAGGCACTGAACGTTACAATTAACTATCATATTTGCGTCGGATTCGAAAATCTAGACCCACAGGAGAACGACCATAAGGCGTCCGAGGCAGCTATTGACCCTTGGAGACAAGTCGGCTGGAGGACGATGTATTGGGTCGCGACGCAATTTGAGTGTTCCATCGTCATTAGGAGGCCCTGAACGTTACAATTAACTATCAGTTTCGCGTCGGATTCGAAAATCTAGACTCACAGCAGAACGATCATAAGGTGCCCGAGGTAGCTATTGACCCTTGGAGACAAGTCGGCTGGAGGACGATGTATTGGGTCGCGACGGAATTTGAGTGTTCCATCGTCATTAGGAGGCTCTGAACGTTACAATTAACTATCAGTTTTTCGTCGGGTTCGAAAATCTAAACTCACTGGAGAACGATCAGATAGTGCCGGAGGCAACAATAGACCCTTGGAGACAAGTCGCCTAGAGGACGATGTATCTGATCCCGATGCAATTTGAGTTTCCATCGTCATTAGGAGAACCTGAATGTTACAATTATCTATCAGTTTTTCGTCGGATTCGAAAATCTAGACTCACATAAGGTGCCCGTGGCAACGATATCCCCTTGGAGACCAGTCCGCTGGAGGACGATGTATTGAATCGCGACGCAATTTGAGTGCTGCATCGTCATTAGGAGACCATGAACGTTACAATTAACTATCAGTATATCGTCGGATTCGAAAATCTAGACTCACAGGACACGGAACACATGGAACCCGAGGCAGCATATCTATCCCCTTCTAGACAAGTGGGCTGGAGGTCCATGTATTGACTCTCGACGCAAATTGAGTGTTCCATCGTTATTAGGAGGCCCTGAACGTTACAATCAACTATCATTTTTGCGTCGGATTCGAAAATCTAGACTCACAGCAGAACGACCATAAGGTGCCCGAGGCAGCAACAGCCCCTTGGAGACAAGGTAGCTGGATTCCGATGTATTGAATCTTGACGCAATTTTGGTGTTCCATCGTCATTAGGAGGCCCTGAACGTTATAATTAACAATCAGTTTTGGGTCGGATTAGAAAATCTAGTATCGCAGGAGAACGACCATAAGGTGCCCGAGGCAGGAATAGACCATTGGAGACAAGTCGGCTGGAGGACGATGTATTGACACTCGACGCAATTAGAGTGTTCCATCGTCATTAGGAGGCACTGAACGTTACAATTAACTATCATTTTAGTGTCGGATTCGAAAATTTACTCACAGGAGAAGTTCATACGGTGCCCGAGACAGCAATATCCCTTGTATACAAGTCGGCTGTAGGTCGATGTATTGAATCTCGACGCAATTCGAATGTTCCATCGTCATTAGGAGGCCCTGAACGTTACAGTTAACAATCAGTTTTGCGTCGGATTAGAAAACCTAGACTCACTGGAGGTCGACCATAAGGTGACCGAGGCAGCAATAGACCCTTGGAGACAAGTCGGCTGAACGACGATGTATTGAATCTCGACGCAATTTGAGTGTTCCATCGTCTTTAGGAGGCCCTGAACGTTACAATTAACTATCAGTTTCGCGTCGGATTCGAAAATCTAGACTCACACGAGACGGGCCACATGGAGCCCGAGGTGGCAATATCCCCTTGTAGGCAAGTCGGCTGGAGGTTGATGTATTGACTCTCGACACAATCTTAGTGTTCCATCGTTATTAGGAGGCCCTGAACGTTACAATTAACAATCAGTTTCGCGTCGGATTTGAAAATCTAGACTCACAGGTGAACGATCATAAGGTGCCCCAGGCAGCAATAGACGCTTGGAGACAAACCGGCTGGAGGACGATATATTGGATCGCGACGCAATTTGAGTGTTCCATCGTAACTAGGCGGCCCTGAATGTTATAATTAACTATAAGTTTTTCGTCGGATTCGAAAATCCAGACTAACTGGAGACGGACCATTAAGTTCCGGAAGCAGCAATATCCCCTTGGAGACCAGTCCGCTGGAAGACGATGTATTGAATCGCGACGGAATTTGAGTGCTCCATCGTCATTATGAGGCCCTGAAAGTTACAATAAACTATCAGTTTCGCGTCGGATTCGAAAATCTAGACTTACAGGAGAAGGACCGTATGGTGCCCGAGGCAGCAATATCCCCTTGGAGACCAAGCCGCTGGAGGACGATGTATTGAATCGCGACGCATTTTGAGTGCTCCAACGTCATTAGGAGACCCTGAACGTTACAATTAACTATCAGTTATGCGTCGGATTCGAAACTCTAGACTCACAGGAGAACGACCATAAGGTGCCCGAGGCAGCAACAGACCCTTGGAGACAAGTTGGCTGGAGGCCGATGTATTGAGACTCGACACAATCTTAGTGTTCCATCGTCTTTTGGAGGCATTGAACGTTACAATTAACAATCAGTTTCGCGTCGGATTTGAAAATCTAGACTCACAGGTGAGCGACCATAAGGAGCCCGAGGCAGCAATATCCCCATGAAAACAAGTCAGCTGGAAGCCGATATATAGAACCTCGACGCAATTAGAGTGTTCCATCGTAATTAAGAGGCCCTGAACGTTACAATTAACTATGAGTTTTGCATCGGATTCCAAAATGTAGACTCACAGGTGAACTATCATAAGGTGCCCCACGCAGCATTAGACGCTTGGAGAGAAGTCGGCTGGAGGACGATGTTTTGGATCGCGACGCAATTAGAGTGTTCCATCGTAACTATGAGGCCCTGAATGTTACAATTAACTATAAGTTTTTCGTCGAATTGGAAATTCTAAACTCACTAAACACGGACCTTAAGGTTCCAGAAGCAGCAGTATCCCCTTGGAGACCAGTCCGCTGGAGGACGAAGTATTGGATCGCGACGCAATTTGAGAGATCCATCGTCATTAGGAGGCCGTGAACGATACAATTAACAATTAGTTTCGCGTCGGATTCAATAATCTAGACTCACAGGAGAAGGACCGTATGGTGCCTGAGGCAGCAATATCCCCTTGGAGTCAGGTCGGCTGGCGGTCGATGTATTGAATCTCGACGCAATTTGAGTGTTCCATCGTCATTAGGAGGCGCTGAACGTTACAATTAACTGTCAGTTTTGCGTCGGGTTCGAAAATCTAGACTCACTGGAGAACGATCATATAGTGCCCGAGGCAACAATAGACCCTTGGAGACAAGTCGCCTGGAGGACGATGTATCGGATCCCGACGCAATTTGAGTTTCCATCGTCATTAGGAGGCCCTGAATGTTACAATTATCTATCAGTTTTTCGTCGGATTCGAAAATCTACACTCACATAAGGTGCCCGTGGCAACGATATCCCCTTGGAGACCAGTCCGCTGGAGGATGATGTATTGAATCGCGACGCAATTTGAGTGCTGCATCGTCATTAGGAAGAAATGAGCGTTACATTTAACTATCAGTATATCGTCGGATTCGAAAATCTAGACTCACAGGACACGGAACACATGGAACCCGAAGCAGCATATCCCCTTCTAGACAAGTGGGCTGGAGGTCCATGTATCGACTCTCGACGCTAATTGAGTGTTCCATCGTCATTAGGGGTCGCTGAACGTAACAATTGACGATCATTTTTGCGTCGGATTCGAAAATCTAGACACACAGAGACGAACCATATGTTGCCCGAGGCAGCAATATCCCCTTGGAGACCAGTCCGCTGGAGTACGATGTATTGAATCGTGACGCAATTTGAGTGCTCCATCGTCATTTGGAGGCCCTGAAAGTTACAATTAACTGTCAGTTTCGCGTCGGATTCAAAAATCTAGACTTACAGGAGACGGACTACATGGAGCCCGAGGCAGTTAGACAAGTCGGTTGGAGGTCGATGTATTGGATCACGACGCAATTTGAGTGTTCTATCGTCATTAGGAGGCCCTGAACGTTACAATTAACTATCAGTTTCGCGTCGGATTCTATAATGTAGGCTCACAGGGGAACGACCATACGGTGCCCGAGGCAGCAATAGACCCTTGGAGACAAATCGGCTGAATCCCGATGTATTAAATCTCGACGCAATTTGAGTGTTCCATCGTCATTAGGAAACCCTGAACGTTACAATTAACAGTTTCGCGCCGGATTCGAAAATCTAGACTCACAGGAGAGCGAACAAAAGAGGCCCGAGGCAGTAATATCCTCATGGAGACAAGTCGGCTGGAGGACGATGTAATTAATCTCGACGCAATTTGAGTGTTTCATCGTCATTAGGAGGCACTGAACGTTACAATTAACTATCATTTTTGCGTCGGATTCGAAAATCTAGACCCACAGGAGAACGACCATAAGGCGTCCGAGGCAGCAATAGTCCCTTGGAGACAAGTCGGCTGGAGGCCGATGTATTGAATCTCGACGCAATTTGAGTGTTCCATCGTCATTAGGAGGCCATGAACGTTACAATTAACTATCAGTTTCGCGTCGGATTCGAAAATCTAGACTCACAGGAGACGGACCACATGCAGCCCGAGGCAGCAAAAACCCCTTGGAGACAAGTCGGCTGGAGGAGGATGTATTGAATCCCGACTCAATTTGAGTGTTCCATGGTCATTAGGAGGCCCTGATCGTTACAATTAACTATCAGTTTTGCGTCGGGTTCGAAAATCTAGACTCACAGCAGAACGATCATAAGGTGCCCGAGGTAGCTATTGACCCTTGGAGACAAGTCGGCTGGAGGACGATGTATTGGGTCGCGACGGAATTTGAGTGTTCCATCGTCATTAGGAGGCTCTGAACGTTACAATTAACTATCAGTTTTTCGTCGGGTTCGAAAATCTAGACTCACTGGAGAACGATCAGATAGTGCCGGAGGCAACAATAGACCCTTGGAGACAAGTCGCCTAGAGGACGATGTATCTGATCCCGATGCAATTTGAGTTTCCATCGTCATTAGGAGAACCTGAATGTTACAATTATCTATCAGTTTTTCGTCGGATTCGAAAATCTAGACTCACATAAGGTGCCCGTGGCAACGATATCCCCTTGGAGACCAGTCCGCTGGAGGACGATGTATTGAATCGCGACGCAATTTGAGTGCTGCATCGTCATTAGGAGACCATGAACGTTACAATTAACTATCAGTATATCGTCGGATTCGAAAATCTAGACTCACAGGACACGGAACACATGGAACCCGAGGCAGCATATCTATCCCCTTCTAGACAAGTGGGCTGGAGGTCCATGTATTGACTCTCGACGCAAATTGAGTGTTCCATCGTTATTAGGAGGCCCTGAACGTTACAATTACCTATCATTTTTGCGTCGGATTCGAAAATCTAGACTCACAGCAGAACGACCATAAGGTGCCCGAGGCAGCAACAGCCCCTTGGAGACAAGGTAGCTGGATTCCGATGTATTGAATCTTGACGCAATTTGAGTGTTCCATCGTCATTAGGAGGCCCTGAACGTTTTAATTAACAATCAGTTTTGGGTCGGATTAGAAAATCTAGTCTCGCAGGAGAACGACCATAAGGTGCCCGAGGCAGGAATAGACCATTGGAGACAAGTCGGCTGGAGGACGATGTATTGACACTCGACGCAATTTGAGTGTTCCATCGTCATTAGGAGGCACTGAACGTTACAATTAACTATCATTTTAGTGTCGGATTCGAAAATTTACTCACAGGAGAAGTTCATACGGTGCCCGAGACAGCAATATCCCTTGTATACAAGTCGGCTGTAGGTCGATGTATTGAATCTCGACGCAATTCGAATGTTCCATCGTCATTAGGAGGCCCTGAACGTTACAGTTAACAATCAGTTTTGCGTCGGATTAGAAAACCTAGACTCACTGGAGGTCGACCATAAGGTGACCGAGGCAGCAATAGACCCTTGGAGACAAGTCGGCTGAACGACGATGTATTGAATCTCGACGCAATTTGAGTGTTCCATCGTCTTTAGGAGGCCCTGAACGTTACAATTAACTATCAGTTTCGCGTCGGATTCGAAAATCTAGACTCACACGAGACGGGCCACATGGAGCCCGAGGTGGCAATATCCCCTTGTAGGCAAGTCGGCTGGAGGTTGATGTATTGACTCTCGACACAATCTTAGTGTTCCATCGTTATTAGGAGGCCCTGAACGTTACAATTAACAATCAGTTTCGCGTCGGATTTGAAAATCTAGACTCACAGGTGAACGATCATAAGGTGCCCCAGGCAGCAATAGACGCTTGGAGACAAACCGGCTGGAGGACGATATATTGGATCGCGACGCAATTTGAGTGTTCCATCGTAACTAGGCGGCCCTGAATGTTATAATTAACTATAAGTTTTTCGTCGGATTCGAAAATCCAGACTCACTGGAGACGGACCATTAAGTTCCGGAAGCAGCAATATCCCCTTGGAGACCAGTCCGCTGGAAGACGATGTATTGAATCGCGACGGAATTTGAGTGCTCCATCGTCATTATGAGGCCCTGAAAGTTACAATAAACTATCAGTTTCGCGTCGGATTCGAAAATCTAGACTTACAGGAGAAGGACCGTATGGTGCCCGAGGCAGCAATATCCCCTTGGAGACCAGGCCGCTGGAGGACGATGTATTGAATCGCGACGCATTTTGAGTGCTCCAACGTCATTAGGAGACCCTGAACGTTACAATTAACTATCAGTTATGCGTCGGATTCGAAACTCTAGACTCACAGGAGAACGACCATAAGGTGCCCGAGGCAGCAACAGACCCTTGGAGACAAGTTGGCTGGAGGCCGATGTATTGAGACTCGACACAATCTTAGTGTTCCATCGTCTTTTGGAGGCATTGAACGTTACAATTAACAATCAGTTTCGCGTCGGATTTGAAAATCTAGACTCACAGGTGAGCGACCATAAGGAGCCCGAGGCAGCAATATCCCCATGAAAACAAGTCAGCTGGAAGCCGATATATAGAATCTCGACGCAATTAGAGTGTTCCATCGTCATTAGGAGGCGCTGAACGTTACAATTAACTGTCAGTTTTGCGTCGGGTTCGAAAATCTAGACTCACTGGAGAACGATCATATAGTGCCCGAGGCAACAATAGACCCTTGGAGACAAGTCGCCTGGAGGACGATGTATCGGATCCCGACGCAATTTGAGTTTCCATCGTCATTAGGAGGCCCTGAATGTTACAATTATCTATCAGTTTTTCGTCGGATTCGAAAATCTACACTCACATAAGGTGCCCGTGGCAACGATATCCCCTTGGAGACCAGTCCGCTGGAGGATGATGTATTGAATCGCGACGCAATTTGAGTGCTGCATCGTCATTAGGAAGAAATGAGCGTTACATTTAACTATCAGTATATCGTCGGATTCGAAAATCTAGACTCACAGGACACGGAACACATGGAACCCGAAGCAGCATATCCCCTTCTAGACAAGTGGGCTGGAGGTCCATGTATCGACTCTCGACGCTAATTGAGTGTTCCATCGTCATTAGGGGTCGCTGAACGTAACAATTGACGATCATTTTTGCGTCGGATTCGAAAATCTAGACACACAGAGACGAACCATATGTTGCCCGAGGCAGCAATATCCCCTTGGAGACCAGTCCGCTGGAGTACGATGTATTGAATCGCGACGCAATTTGAGTGCTCCATCGTCATTTGGAGGCCCTGAAAGTTACAATTAACTGTCAGTTTCGCGTCGGATTCAAAAATCTAGACTTACAGGAGACGGACTACATGGAGCCCGAGGCAGTTAGACAAGTCGGTTGGAGGTCGATGTATTGGATCACGACGCAATTTGAGTGTTCTATCGTCTTTAGGAGGCCCTGAACGATACAATTAACTATCAGTTTCGCGTCGGATTCTATAATGTAGGCTCACAGGGGAACGACCATACGGTGCCCGAGGCAGCAATAGACCCTTGGAGACAAATCGGCTGAATCCCGATGTATTAAATCTCGACGCAATTTGAGTGTTCCATCGTCATTAGGAAACCCTGAACGTTACAATTAACAGTTTCGCGCCGGATTCGAAAATCTAGACTCACAGGAGAGCGAACAAAAGAGGCCCGAGGCAGTAATATCCTCATGGAGACAAGTCGGCTGGAGGACGATGTAATTAATCTCGACGCAATTTGAGTGTTTCATCC